>NC_055957.1:24811339-24913839 GCF_018492685.1 Alosa sapidissima | reverse complement strand
GGAAGTATTTAGAAACAATTGTTAGATCTCTGTTCATGAAGGTCACACAAGGTCAGCTGTTCATTCATTCTTTCCCCTTTTGTGACTCTCTCTCTCTCTCTCTCTCTGTGTGTGTGTATGTGTGAGTGTGTGTGAGTGTATGAGTGTGCATGTATCTGCTCATATTAAATTGTGCATCATCCAGGATGTGATTGTAAGATCTATTTTAATTGTTTGTCTTAATGTAAGTGCATGGGCCTGTGTTCCCTTGTTGACTTCATAACACAGATGAATCCCATCACCAGATGTGTATAATAGATAACGTGTATGCACTAAGAGATGCATAGAACCATATATTAGAAATATACATCATCAAAATACATGCACAGGGAGTTGTAGTGGATGTCACATTCGGATTCAAATGCCCAAGGAGACTTGGGATCAAATCCGACCTGCGGTCATTTCCCAATACCCCCTCATCTCACTCGCCCACTTGCTTCCTGTCTCTTTTCACTGTTCTATCTGAATAAAGGGACAAAGCCCCAAGATATACTTCTGAAATAAATAAATACATAGAAATGGATATCACCCACACTGTACATGGTGATAAACCATATAAATACATAACACACACTCTATACATGCTTACACTCCAAATGTACAAACACAGAGTCCAACAGAGACACATACACACACATTCAAAGCCCAAATTCTCAAGCCATTCTGAACTCCTAATCTCTGAGCAAATGGTACGCACTAGTACTAAATTAAAATACTGCAAAACACACACGGACACAGAGATTCTCAAAGTAGCAAAGTAAAGTTGCCATACCTGCCTCCTTCTGTGATGTGCTGTGACTGACACATACACACACACTCTCGCGTTCTCTCTCTCTCGGCCCCCTTCCTTTTCTCTTCTCCCTTCTCAACCCTGCTCAGCTTCTACACTCACTGTCTTCACCTGGGCAGTCAAGCTGAAACAGACAGACACACACACACACACACACACACACACACACACACACATTCACACACATACACCTGAGCACAGGCGGGATCTGAAGGAGTCACATGTTTGCGTAGAGAGGAGGGGCTGAAGAATAGAGGGGTCTCTCTCTCTTTCTTTCAAGAGCAAAGTTCTAGGGTGTGACTGTAAGTTGTTTAAGAGACAGAATGAGTGACAGTTTTTTAGGTCTGAGTATATGTTGCTTCCGTGTGTGTGTGTGTTTTTGTTCAAGGCCTCAAAAATCTGAACTTGTTCCTTGGTTCTAATCTCTGATTCTACGGACTGGTTTCCATTACCATTTTGTGGCTATAATCAATCAATCTCCGCTTGTTTTGTCCTGATGAGATCACAAGTCTCATGAACACCTCCGCCTAAAAGGGGCGTGAGTATATGTTTGTCAAAGTATTCTTCTGTTAATCATGGTAATTGAATGAGGGAGAATTTTGAGTTCAGGGAATAAATGTTTGGTTGGCCATACCAGGCACACATCAGCAGACACACGCACACACACATGCACACACACGCACAAACACACCAATGCTACAAAAGCAGTTGTGATAAAGTGCATTCCACACATATCTCTTTTTAAAGGAAAACATTTTCACTCCCACTGCATGAAAGCACTATGCAATGTCTCAGTCACGGTTGCTCGACCACTTCCTTGAAAGTCTCAGAAATGTCTTTCACTGATTCATCATTAGTGAGCATATGTCAAAAACAAGGGCAAGCCTTACACTTCCTTGTTCACCATTAACAGTTCAACTGAATGTTAGCGATGAACAAGGCAGGCACGGGGCCCAAGCGCTGCAAGCAGTGGTTCTAAGGAGCATGTGGGCCAGAGGACACTGGAGCTGAGTTAATAGCTAATGGCCGTACGTGAAGGTCCAAAGTGCCCATCTCAACTGTGGAGGATATTCTAAAGGAGAGGAAAAAGCTTTGGGTTTTTATTTAACACAATTTTGTTTTGTAACACACTGAATGTAGTGAGTTTAATTGCTAAGTGGTTTGCGATTTTATCCTATAAACTGGTAAAGACTTTATTCACAAAAGAAAAAAAACCCTCAAAAACTCCTCAAAACATGTTCAATCGAGAAATTCAACCTGTAAACCTTGCAATTGGAACTTTTCATGGCCATATATTCCCTAACAAATATTGTTTTGGAGAAGGACATTGGTACCGAGCTAGACTCCAGAGGAGAGAAGCTTTTTGGTTTTATGTGTTCATGATTTTCATGACCTGAGGGGACATTGGCTTGCCCTTTAGAACACATTAAAAAATGTGAAGGCATTGACATGAATTGACTGAAATTTCTGTGGGGCCATATGCATTTACAAAAAGTGTAAACATTTGTCAGATCCATAATACAGGGCATAATTAAACTAGCTTTGTATTTCTGTCTCTATGTGTGGAAGAAGCAGACTGTGTTTGTGTGTAATGTTCTTATGCTGTGTGTGTGTGTCATAAAAGTCCCGCTTATGAGAGCCATAAAGCTTTGAGCATTGGGGGTAAGCCATAAACAGGGCTTGTGCGGTGCCAAGGGTATGTAGCTATATTTATGTAAAACAACACTGTTGTGTAAAACAACTTATCAAAGAGTACAAAGTCTGCTGAGGCGTATTATATGCAACTTTCCAAGAGGGGTGAAAGGAGAGATAGAGGGAGGGCTGGAAAAAGGAGAAGAAAAACATGTTTTAGAATTTAAATCAAAATGCATTTTTATTTCCCACACCAAGTGACTACAGGTGCAGTATACATGTGTGGTGTGTCAACTATGTTAACTACAGTGACACCTAGTGGTGTGACAGCCAATAGCATGTTTATGGTGGTGTGTTGGCTGATTGCTCTGGCAAAGTGATAATGAACAAGACCATGAATCATTGGGAACGTGAGTGTGAATGACTGTAGGGAGGGCTGTCTCTCTAATGACTTTATAAGCGATGTAAAATAATGTCAGAGCATTGGAAGTTACTCATCTACTTTTGTGACATACAGGAAAGTTTAACCTTGAGGCCGAATTCCATATTTAGGCCCTCATCATCCCCCTTCGTCCACAATGCTTTTTAAGCCGTTCCAAACATAAAACCGTTAAAGGTGCCATGTGTAATGTCCGCCAAAAAATCAATTCATACTCCACATTCCATAAAAGATGGGGGCAGTATACCTCCAGAAAGTGAGTTGGTCTACCCTAGAGTAACAACCGAGAAACGTGTATTGCAGTTTGGCTGGCGGTTATGTTGCCCGCATACCGCCTCCCATGGCCGAAACTGGTATTATCAAACCTGTCAGGCTGTGGCTAGTAATTTAGCATGCTAATTCAGGTTGATATCTCTGCAGCACTATACCTTGTCATTTTTTTAATGACATCATCACCCTTATTTCTTCTCATTCTCTTGATGTGTGTAGCTCATTTTTTGGATATTTTTACCTCAATTCTTACACATGGCACCTTTAAAGAATTGGTTGTAAATACATCCAGATAAATAGGACAAGCTCTGTCTCAAACACACACACACACACACACACACACACACACACACACACACACACACACACACACACACACACACACACACTACAAAGTAGCTGCTTGTCAGGAACAGCACAATCCACAAGCAGATTATAGATTGTGTGAGCAAAGTAATACACCAAAGAATTTATCCGAGTTTTACTACACTATGAGCATACGAAAGCGCACACAATCGCTTGTTCACACACACACACACACACACACACACACACACACACACACACACACACACACACACACACACAATGCTGTTATCACAGCCCACAGGACCAACAAATGATCCATTGTGTGCAGGTATGCAGAGGGAATCTCTATATACCCCCCACTCTCTCTCTCTCTCTCTCTCTCTCTCTCTTCTCTCTCTATCTATCCCTTCCTCTGTCCTCTACTCATGGATGCAGTTGGCAGTTAATAATATTGGATATCATACATCGCTACGAAGGAAACGAAGGCCAGAGCCCTGGTGTCTGTAACAGAAGTCTTCTAAATCATAAGGACTGGACTGGGGGATACTGGATACAGGTCTGCTGATAACAGTGCTTTTATCTTGCATGTTGCTGTTACAGATCATTGTTTTGCATTGATTGTATAAATAATGATGCTACTAGACTGAGGGACAATTACGTTTGTCACTTAAGGTAGTTCTGCATCCTCTGCTTAAAAAGCTCCAGTGTGTCCAAGATAAGGGAATGGGGGCAGGAGAGAGAGAGAGAAAGAGAGAGAGAGAGAGAGACAGAGAGAGAGAGCGAGAGAGAGAGAAAGAGAGAGAGATAGATGGAGGGACTGGGGAATGAGGTGGTGTAACTGTATTAAGGCCCAACATTGGGTGACTGGGTTCAATCCAGAAAGAATTATGTCGGCAAAAACGGTGTGTGTGTGTGTGTGTGTGTGTGTCTTAAGCTATACTGACACACAGTGGGGTGTCTAAAAATGGGCCTCAGCAACTTGGGTCTCAGCAAATCCCGCCTTCCATCCGTCAGTCTTCATAAAATGAAAATGACTACTCTCTCAGCCACACATACGCACACACAAATATGCAATGCCAGTGAAAAACACTTGCTAAAACTAACACTAACACTAATGTAGCAATCGCTTGAAATAGGATTGCGGATAAAAGAGCATCTTATCAGCAAGTTATTATATAGTAGCTCGAAATGGTTGTTGCCTTTGATATCTCATTAAACACAGTTCCGCCAGACCCTACCACCTCTCTTGGCCTAAACACTTCAATGGTGCAAACAAGGACATACATCCTTTATAGAATTGTTGGAAATTAAGTGATACATTTTCTTTCAAAGGAATACTTTCTGATAAAACATTTGTCCAGTTTGCTTGGGATGATGATCTTTTGAACTCACCCGTTGTTTAACTCAGGAGTGATTTTTATGAATGTGTAATCGGGACTTTTATCAGCTGGGTCTATTTCTTTGTCAATACTCACTGCTAACAGACTTTCTCTCTGTCTGCATACATGTGTGTCTTAGTCACCATGTATAAAAACACTAGTGTCTAAAGCAGTTTTATTAAACCTATTTGTGGCTGCAAAATAAAAAAAAGAGAGCTTGGGATAAAATGGAGGAAGTCGCAAATGAACATGCATGTCTGATGTTTTGTATGCTCAACAATTTGAAGTATACATAGACCAAATATTTTAGAGGGAATGGAAAATAAAAATGTTTATCTGCACAAAACCTACACACGTCACATACTCAAACACACACATTTAAGACAAACAGTGCAATGAACGAGGTCAGCCGTGGCTATCTACAGAAACTCAGACTCAATACACCAGTCAGCAAACCAAACCTAACTCACAGTCTGCCTTTCTCTCTCTCTCTCTCTCTCTCTCTCTCTCATACACTCCTCCTCTCCCTCTCATCTGTATATGATGTGCAAGATCTTAACAACTGTGTATTCTTTTGTGCTTTTTATCTGCATGGCTATTCACAACAGTGCGCTCTCAGGCAGAGCCTATTGTCAGGAAAAAATATGTTGCTCTAACCACACAAACCAATAAATCTGTGTATGTGGGATTCCAGAAGCAGGAAGTTGAGCGGGGCAGCGTGACTGAGCCCTGTTGAGTGACACAGCTCAGATCACATGACCTGTCATATGACTCTTAGAGTCTGAGCTGACCTCAAGATCTCTCCCTCTGAGTTTAAATAAAACTCACAAGTGGAACAGGTTTTACACTTAAGTGTCTATGGAGGTTAGGTGTAATCACACACACACACACACACACACAGGACATGGACACACGGAGACACACACACACACACACACACACACACACACACACATAAACACAGGACATGGACACGCGGACACACACGGACACACACACACACACACACACACACACATTACTAAGAAGTGATAAGTATCAGTGGGACAGAGGCAACCAATCACAGTGTCCTTGTCTGTGCCCTGATACTCTAACTATTATCCCCAAACAAAACGAGTGAGAGAAAGAGGGGGAGAAGGGAGAGACAGAGATGGCGACTGAGAAGCAGAATGAGATTGATAGCTCAACCCATTCAGAACTGAGATATGGGGGAAACTTACAAAGTGGAATACACTGATTAAGATTTGTAGAAACCTCTTTCTCTCTCTCTCTCTCTCTCTCTCTCACACACACACACACACACACACAGAGAGAGAGAGAGAGAGAGAGAGAGAGAGAGAGAGAGAGAGAGAGAGAGAGAGAGAGAGAGAGAGAGAGAGAGAGAGAGAGAGAGAGAGAGATGGCTTATCTGGTCTCCTTGACACCCCCACTGGGAGCATTATTTACAGTAACTACAGTGATGTTTCTTCCAGTCATCTGATCATTTGTGCACATGCACACACACACACACACACACACACACACACACACACACACACACACACACACACACTTTTTCAGGTGCTCTTCCCCTCTCCAATTTTCTGTACTTTCATACAACCTGAATAAAGTAAATCCCATAAACTGCTCCTGTTCTATCTCTCTGTGTGTGAGTGTGTGTGTCTGTGTGTGTGTGTGTAAAGATAGTGCTATCAAGTCCAGGTCCATCATGGCTCAGTGGACGTGAACCTGTGTGGCAGCCTGTGTGAAGGAGTGGTATGCATCAGACTGGTGACAGATCTCCAATCTGGACAGGTGCCAGCGAGGCGGTCGTAGTGCTTGAAGGGTGGTACTCTGAGAGTGACCTTGACCCAGCGCAGGTCCAGCAGTGACCCCTCAGCCTAGCGGAGACAACACAAGGGAGTACAGAGGAGTGGCACACTGTATCCTGCTACAGCCTGCCTCCAGCTCAGCCTCATTCTCTCTCTCTTCCTCGCTCTCTCTCTCGCTCTCTCTCTCTGTGTGAGTCCCGAAACCCGATTCTTCAATACACAGCACGCGCGCACACACGCACGCACACACGCACACACGTACACACACACACACACACACACACACACACACACACACACACTACAGCTCACCCTCTGTGTGCAGTTACACAACACAGACTGCAGAAACATGGGCTGACTTTACACCCAGTTTTCACAACTAGAAACGGACAGTTAGAGACAGAGGGGTGGGAGGAGGAGGAGGAGGAGGAGGGGGGGGGCAGAGAGATGGGGGGGGGCTGTGTTCCTCACATGGACTCCAGGAAAAGGTCAAAGAAGGAAAGACTGAAAAGGCAAATGTGTGTGTGTGTTTCTTTTTCCCTACCTTTTCTCTCTCTCTCTCTCTCTCTCTGTACATGTGGAGGTGTGAGTCTGTGCATGTGTGTACGTGATTAACTGTGGTCACAGGATTGTGAAACACCAAATGCAAGAGAGGCAACTACAGGGGAATATGAATATAAAAAGAACAAGATTCCAAAGAGAGAGAAAGAGAGAGAAAGAGAGAGAAACAGAAACACATACCAAGCAGACTCTGAGATGGAGACTTTGGTCGACATGAACAGGTTGCTCTTACCTGTGAAGCTGAGTCAAAGTCCTGATACCCCTGGTGATCAAACTGAGGAGGACAAACATCCAAACAGGGTCATTCTTCAGACCCCCCTCGACTGCCGCGTCTGCTTGTCTCTCGTGTACTGGATTCCCAGTGTGGGGTTCGGGGGTCTTCTCTCAACTGAGCTCTTCCCTGCCGTGGCAGCAAGAGTCTTCTTCTCCTCTGCAGTTTCTCTTCTTTTTTTCTTTTGGTTTCTGTTGTTCTCTCTTTCAGTTCCCTGCTGTTGCTTCTCCTTCAGATGGAGGGAGGGGAAACAAGGGATCCCAGAAAGAGGTTGAAGGAGAGAGAGAGGGGGGGGGGAGAAGGAGGGAGGGAGGGCAAGAGTAATTAGTGCTTGCTGGGGTTCAGTACCTGCCTCTTGCTGACATAAGCCGCACATTCCACAGGAAAAAATGAAAGAAAGAACTCCAACAGTACCGGCACACACAAAAAGAATGGACTAATATTCACACACACACACATACAAACACACTCACACACTTATTTAAAAGTGAAAAAACTCCTACCTTACAGATATACAGTAGACAGTAGTGGGTAGTCAAAATATCCACTGAGGTAGAAAAAGTATGTGTGCCAGAGGGAAAGACTTCTCCGAATCAACCTCTGCAGAAGGAAATGTTTAGTGTAATTTCTCACTGACTGGGCTGGTCTGTGAACCTGTTCTCTTTGTGTGAGTATGTGTGTGTGTGTGTTCCCTGCCCTGAAACTCACCAAACCAGAATGCAGCCTCCCTTCCCATCGTTCTGAGTGGAAATGCTATCCTCCCTGACGTGCTCCCTCCCTCTTTCTCTCTCTCTTTCATTCTCTCACTCTCTCTCTCCCTCTGTGGATCAGAGCCAGGTTGGCATTCCGTTCCTTATTCCTTAGGAGTACACCTTTAAAAAACCTGTCTTCATCCTCACATTTCACCTGTAGTGATTCATCTCAACACTCTTAATTGGACCTAAAGGCAAAAACTACAAAACTAAAGCAAAATAATCTCTCTCTCTCTCTCTCTCTCACACACACACACACACAATTAGTACTGGCTAAAGTTGTTAATGTCAAACTTGACTTATGGCTGATGGAAGTGTTGACTATGTAAACATAGACATGAATGAAGTTGTGTATGGTGTGAAAGTGTCCAGGGTGCACTTCCCATTTGACTCTTCTGAGAGGTGTCATATGAGATGGGTGAGGGGCGGGAGGCAGTGGCCAAAGGAGGAGAGACTTCCTGTTCCCCATTTAGTAAGGCAAGCTGAAAGGGACACAATTGACATATATCCACTAATTTGGCAGTGATCACTCTCCAGCACTCAACACTCTTAAACATTGTGTGTAGAATAATAATACTACAGTATATATACATATACGTATATATATATATGTAAGCTTTTACAAACTTTCTTAAAATAATAATATTATCTGTTACTAGCAAAAAAAACACTCAATAATGCTTCATTGTCTCAATAATACACTATGTTTATGTTAGCACATTAATTAGTGTTGTCTATACCAGCATGTAGTTAGTTTATTGACTGTAATCTAAATATATCAGTCCCATTTGTTCTGTATACAAACGCATGTTCTGAAGTAATGTACAACAGATGTCATAACATGTAAAGAATTTCAACATAATGTAAAAGTATACAGACAACACTGGGTGTAGGCTACAGGTTGTGGTCATGTTCATATTTGGCCAGGTTGCCTGTTTGTAAGTTGCCTACTGGAAGTGATAACTCTAAGTGACCACTCAGAATTATTCAGATAACCCATCATATTGACCTACAGACTTCAGTAAGTGTTGATAACCAAAGGTCTTCCTGGTATTCAGTTGTATTAATTAAAAATAAAAAAAGCAAAATTAATGTATTAATTTTCTCTGGAAATGTTCATGGGAGTTTAACCTCACATGGTATTTTCAGACCCACCCCCACCCAACCAAACACACAAACTGGAAATAAAACAGCGGGCTTTTAAAAACAAAAACAAAGCAGTTGAACCTCTCTAAATGATCCGGAACACCGCCTACAAACAAACCACCCACTTATCTCACCTTTCATTGGGAAAGAGAGAATGGATCCCTCAGTATTGTTAACAATAAGCTCAGGTTCATCCTCCAGCCAGAAAACAGTCTGTCAATTTTGGTTTGGGACTGGAAAAAATAATGAGATTCCTTTTGCCCTCTATAATGTGTGGCATGCCACAAGTAAGGTGAAGGTAATTCACCAATAGTATCACTTTAACACTACTTTCCTAAAATAGAATACACAATTCATTAATAGATGAAGTAATTAGTTAATTTCTTTAATGACCCCTATTCTGAATTTATTAACCTCCCAGCATGGAAATCCATGGCACAGCACTGCTGCTTTAACCACATTTACTGAGTCCCCTTACTTGAACGTCCATGTGAGTATTAGCTGCTGTAGTATTAGAGGAATACTGCAACCTTGTTAAATTGAAAGTCAGTCTTTTAGTACTACCCTTTGTGAGTGGTCTTGGTGTGCCATTGTACATATCTGATGAGGAGTGAGTAGCAAACTTGGAGAAGAGGTGAAAAATGAAAGACTGTGTACAGGGAGAAGAGAAAGGCGGAGGTGAGAGGTGGAGAGACGGGGGAGGGGGGGGGGGGGGGCGCCTAATGAGCTCTTTGGTTCCTGCGGATTTGAGGGATCTGACCGTTAGAATGTTAATCTGCCCAAATCAGAGAAGTAGGAGACACAGAGCAAGAGGGGAATATGGAGAGAGGGGGCTGTTGTTCCCATACACTTGCTGTTCTTGGTACCAGCTATCCTGTCAACATCATACATATGACCTCTACCCTCCCTCACCACACTTTACACGGGCCACAGACTTTAACAAGTTTCTCTTATTTAAACAGTAACAGTACACACAGACACTCATGACACACACACACTTGTCCTTGTGAATGTGTAAACATGTCCCCAGAGTGCACCAAAGTCAGACAATGGTTGTGTTATCAGCGTGTTGCGCATGTGCCTGCGAGAGTGTGTGTGTTGAATGACTTCCTGATGAGTGAAAAGCTGCAGTTCCTCACACTGGTCAACCAACCAGCCCAGCCACACACACATGGACACACTCTTCCCAGCAGTGAGGGAGTCATATGGCGAACTGAAACAGTGTGACAGACTTGTTAGAGCAAAAAAGCTACCTCAAGTGTCAAGGCCAGACTAGAACAGATTGAACAGATCGAAATCACGCTGGGCACAAGTCTCACAACTGCCAGAAAAAAGGCCAGGAGTTAGTGAGCCTGTAAGAGTGTGTGTGTGTGTGTGTGGTCACTACCAACTGCCTCTAGTGTGATGTTGAGCCTCTGGTTCATTAGAGGGGCTTAATGGGGACTGTGGAAATGGGGACACGTGTATGCATTGCTTCTCTGTGTGAGAGGGAGTGTTTCCCATTCCCCGGTGTGTGTGCGTGGCTGGTTGGTGGGTGTGCTTGTATGCACTCTCCCCCAAAAACTGCTCTCTGTGTCTGCA
Organism: Alosa sapidissima; assembly: GCF_018492685.1. Classification (NCBI taxonomy): domain Eukaryota; kingdom Metazoa; phylum Chordata; class Actinopteri; order Clupeiformes; family Clupeidae; genus Alosa; species Alosa sapidissima. Next base: position 24,902,859 of record NC_055957.1, on the reverse strand, counting down.
TATGTGTCTGTGTGTTTAATGAACAATCACATATTCTTCCACAGCAGCAGAGATTAGAGGTTTATTACAAAAATTCCACATGAGCTTATGGCGTCAAGAACTGCGCACACAGACGCACACACACACGTCTCAACTAATGTCTGAGATAAGCCACTTAACCTTGATGTTAAAACTGTGTATGCTAATATGAACACACTGGTGTCATTGAGAACAACACCCAGACTAGTCACATAAGTCAGAAACAAATGACCACTTTCCTTGACCACTCAGGGAATGGTGTCCACATTTCAGCAATACCTTCTCAAAAGTGGGGGTCATTTGTTTGGTATAGAGTATAGTTTGGTATTGATAAAAGTCTGCTACTGCCAGTACGATCATGGCATTTGGTTCTGTGCATTGGCCAATCTAACTAAAGACAAATGCAGTTTTCCCTAGTGTCCACTGTTTATATCTGATATAAGAAACAGCATGTAGAAAGTGATTGAGGATAATCTCATTAAAATATGGACCCTTTCAAGAGAGTTCCATTATCAGCATCATAGTTGGCCCCACAAGACTTCCTTTTTAACATTCCATATGTTATCTTAATGCAGAGGAAGTAGATTGGGGCCCAAATAGAACGTTCAAGCATTGTTTTTGTTTTTATTGTTGAAAGGGTCCATAGAATAAATGTAGAATACCCAACAAGCTCAAAGACAAAACCAAACAAATATGCTAAACACTCTGACTGTGTGCTCATGCATAACCTGCCTGGCCTTTGCTAACAGATCAGTTGAGTTTGAGTTGAAGTATAAGATAACCAAGGGCGCCCTCTTGTGGCTTTAAGGTAAAAACAAAAACACTGTCAGTTACCAGACTAGACTAACCCTTATGTGTCAATTCACACAATTATGTCCAATTATTATCACACATTTATGTCCACATTTTCACATTTTTTCCCACAAAAAACCTTAAAACATTTTAAATGTATCAGCTGCGTCTTGATACAGCTAAAATATATCACATAGTATAACTAAAAAAAAAAATAACATTACTTTACAAAATAGAGCTTCAACGTAAGCAGATTTATTTTGCACATACATCAAAATTCATAAGGTAGTAGGATCAACACTGTAAATACAGCAATTAAAATGTGAATCAAAAATATTTACATTTACTTACATAATTATTTACATCAAACAAGTAAAGTGCATCTGGCTTCCCTCAGTACATTCTTAATGTGTGAGTGATGGCACATCTTGCATACATACGTGTAAATGTATGTAAGTCTTTCATATACTCATGACTTAGCTCTGCAAAGGAAAGGCCCGACTCAGAACCAGCTCCAGTCTGTTTCTGCCCAGCGGACAAGCCTCCAGCACACACACCAACTTCTGATTGACCAGCTGAGTTTTAATGGCCATCAGGTCCGCTAGAGGAGGAACAGTACATGAACATCACCAACACAGTTACACTGGTCTAAATCTCAGTCATGCTCTCCCACACCATTACAAACAAATTACACTGGGCTAAATCTCAGTCATGCTCTCCCACGCCATCACCAACACAGTTACACTGGGCTAAATCTCACAGTAATGCTCTTCCACGCCTTTCACTTTTAACAGCTGACTGGTCCTCAGTTTCCCATACTAACTCTAGCATCTCTTATGTCAGTGCTCACTTGGGGCAGCCGTGGCCCACTGGTTAGCACTCTGGACTTGTAACCGGAGGGTTGCCGGTTCGACCAGTGGGCCGCGGCTGAAGTGCCCTTGAGCAAGGCACTTAACCCCTCACTGCTCCCCGAGCACGGCCATTGAAGCAGGCAGCTCACTGCGCCGGGATTAGTGTGTGCTTCACCTCACTGTGTGTTCACTGTGTGCTGTTTGTGTTTCACTAATTCACCGTTTGGGTTAAATGCAGAGACCAAATTTCCCACACGGGATCAAAAAAAGTATATATACTTATACTTATACCTGGGCTAGGGGGTGGGACGTGTGGTGAGAAGCCACCATGTGATAGGATGCTCTCCCAGCTGTTGGCATGACGGTGGGGGAGTGGCCTCCAGTGATTGGACTCCAGGGAAGCAGGAAGGAACAGGGCATTCACTACAACCCCGTCAGAGAGAGCTACACACACACACACACACACACACACACACACACACACACAACAAACTTTCAGAGTTCTGATTTCTACACAGGGTTGTCTGAGCACTTCTAATTACAACAGAGCGACAACAATTATTTTAGCTTGCATCTTTAATGAAACAGAAGACTAATCCATCCAGTGAAGTTGTCTCTTAAAAGTTGCAATCTGTGATTTCAGCTCAATAAAAGTTTTTGTCAAATACAGTGAATCGACCCTAATGGTCTTCTATCTGTCTGTTCAGTGTGTGTGTGTTCAATAAAGCTTCAGAGTTCGTGCAGTCCTGGCTCTAAACAAACATAGTGGCTTGGATGAAGCCATAAACAAATTCAGCGAATCAACACGTTGAAGGGTGGGTACAATCTGATTGGCTGCTGGGCATAAATATCAACAATATATCAAAAATGGCAAACTCAGCCCTTCAAGGTTTCTGGAATACCTCGCAGCTGCAGTGTGTAGTGGCCTTTGTAGAAGGGAGCAGGGCTGAAGGACTCAAGCTCCGCAAACGGGAGGAGCTTCTGGAAGCTGTTAGGCTGAAGGCCTGTGGCACTGGCCTGGACGTGTCGCCGCCGGTAACAGAAGGTGCGTGGGATAGTTTCCATGGCAGCTCGAGAGAGGCTGAAGGAGCAGGCTGGGCTGGTATCCGCGGTGACGAAACTGTTACTATCGTCGTCGTCATTACCAGCATCATCTACATTTTTTTCATCTCCTATGAGAAACTCCATCGCACTATCGAATAGAGACAACCCTTTGGGGGAAAACGAGAGAGAGAGAGAGAGAGAGAGAGAGAGAGAGAGAGAGAGAGAGAGAGAGAGAGAGAGAGAGAGAGAATGGAAAATTAAAGGCTCCATATGTTGTTTATATCAGGTACACGTTTTATATCTAACTACAATTTGAAATTGGGGGATAGGCAGACACGGTAACACAGCAAGGCTCTGCTATACAAACATCAATCATCCACTGATCCCAAACCTGTTAAACAAGACCACTCACCACTGTCAGAGATCTCCTCGGAGTCAGATGAAGGTAAAATCAGTCTGAAGACGACACGTTAGAGGAAATGTTAGACACACACACTCGTACATACATAGTAGATCAGATTCTGTGCAACATGTGGACTAATACCACACACACCTCTTCCTAGGAGTTCCAGCTGTGATGGGGTTTGGCCTTTTCTGCCCTCTAGGTGACCTACATATCAAAAACAAATATTAGCACATCAACAACGCATCTAATTAACATTAGCAATTAAATTCATTTTCTTTACACAAATGCCAAGGCACAATTCAGAAAAAGTTAAATATTCACACCCAGTTGTTCCAAACATACACCCAAACACACACCGTTTCACTGGCTGTGGCTCTACTGGTAAGCCTGGGCTTGTAGGAGTGGTCAAATGAGGAGACGACAGGACACTGGTCTGTCCATCATCCTGATGGAGAAAGAGAGGGGAAGGCTTGAAGTGAGGATGGATCAAGGAAGATTTCAAGGTCACCGACGACATGCAAATAAATAAATACTGTGCTTGACAGTGACATACTGTACATTCTGCTATCACAAAAGGCAAAAAGAAAAAGAAATGTCAGAACTAATGTCCCTAAAATGTGCCTCTAGCAGATCTGGTTAGATGTTTAGTTTTCGTCACTTACTCCATTTAGTACTTTCAAGTAATTATGCATCCCATTCTAGCACACACAAGGCATTTGCAGTTAATTAATGATCAAGGCAGTGAGACCAGCCGAACCAGGCGAAACACACCACTGATATAAGGAATCAGGAATATCTTGACAGTCCCATCTGCTTCACGAGCCTCTGTGTGACTGAGTAGTGTATGCTGTTCTTCCTTCTCTCTCCCTGACCGTACCTGATGATGGTACTCCACAGCACTAATGGTGCACTGGACACAGAAGCGCTGAGACTCCCTGTACTGAAGGTTCTCACACAGCCCTTTCAGCTCTTGTCCACTGATCAGCCCAGGTTGTGCTGCAAACACACAGAAACACACATGTGGCAAGTGGAGAACAGCATTCTAAGCTGTGCTTTAGTTTGGGAACCCAATTTGTGTGCTTTATGGTTTAGTTCATCTGTGTGCTTTATGTATGGTATGGTATGTTTTATTCATTCATTTGTGTGGTTTATACTTTTAATTCATTATATTTTGTATGGTGTGGAGTGATGGCATTTGGCCTTATGTGATTGAGCACTGCATGTTGAGGATGCGCTGTGGACATTTCTATATCTGCCACTTTACAATTAGGGCTCCACGTAATCCCAGACAGCTGTGAGTACCTGGGGCACAACCCCCTTCGCCCAGTGTTGGCGGTGTGTGGGGCTTGCGTTTGTTCCAGTTTAATTAAAAGACAGGTGCAACTGAGGAACAGGCAGAATGCGAAATGGACTGAGAGGGCACGGACGCAGGGGAGTGCGCAGCAGCAGAAACCGGGAGAAAGCGGACTTGTTAGAGGAGAATTTGTGTGGACTGTGGTGGTGTCTGCTCTGAGGGGCTTGCCGGTGGACAAGGCAGCGACAGAGCGCACATCGATGAGAGACACGAGTGGAACGAGATGGACGGGCCTATCTGAGCTAAGTCAAGGGACTTCGTCCTGCTCGCATGCATTTGTGTGAGTGAGACCTGAAACTCTGTGTTCGCGACTGAGGGCTTTCTTTCTCTCCTTTCACAGTGGTGCAGCCATTTAAAAGAGTCTGCGGAGCGGTTTAGGAGAGTACATTGGATGACTTCACTAGACCCACCGCCCATTGTCTCTGCTGCCGTAAGTAGGTGCACTCACACTGTCGGACCCAGACTTTGTCATTGTGAACTGTCGTGATTCAAAAGACTCTATTTATTGTTTGTTTGGACTCTATTTATAACTCTCGCCTCCCCTGCCCTCGTCACATTCCATCTACAATTTTGAGATTTTCTCATTTACTGATGAGGGTAATGAATTATGACTGAATGATGATTAAGTGCTGTATGCATTGTGTATTTTGAGCTAAATGACTGATCCTGTGATTTTATACTATTGCTGTTTTTTACTGCTTATTTATTATAGTGGCTGTGTATTTTATTAAACTTGTTAAACTGCTGAATCAGTAGTCTGCCTTTTCCGATCAGTGGAGAACTTTAATGCTGTGACATACACACACAAAAATGGTTTGTCTGTTCTATTCACCTTATTCCGCACGCAAACAGGGGGGGGCGCCATCTTTGCCTGCTTTGTGTCCGAAGTTCCCATTGAGCAGTATATCCATTGTAATACATTGATGACTGGCATCATAGGTTATGGGTCATCCTAAAGCTAGGAACTTTATTTAGGATTTTAGGACTTTTTTGTAATACACGTTTCCTATCTGAAGTTAGGAGAACACTGACTTAGGAGCGGCTGTTCTGTAATGACTTTCTAAACATAGTTGCCAAGGTTACCAAACAGATAAGATAGGATTTGCGAGTTTGGAGTTTCTGTAATACTCCCCACAGTAAGTGTTTGGTTTTAGCATTTTAGACAGTTAATAATCAGATAATGCATTGGGTTTACTATTGACATATGCAGCGGTGGCCTCTCAGCCCATCATCTACCCCCTCCATAGAGGTGATTAGCCTTGGGTGGCGAACTACAATATTGCCATCTGACCTCCTGATAGCATTTTTCGTTTCCTCCCAAGTTAACTCTCCCCTCCTCTTCCGCCGTGTTATCCCAATGAAGCTAACTAGCCCGGAAATAGCCGACCGGAAGATTGAACACAAGACGGAAGAAAATACATTTCTGAAATGGGCGTGGCGGAATAAGGTGAATAGTGTGCCAAACATCTGTGTGTGTGTCTAAGGTCTCCAAAGGTTTAAATGAGACACAAATCACCAGTTGTCTAACTCTAATAAGGCTAAAATAAAAAGAGACTACCAAAATACCAATGGCAAAACATTAATTAAGAGCTTATTGCTTATTTGTGTCCCCGCAAGAAATATAAACATTTTACTAGTAGACCACAAAATTGGGGAATAGATACTTACAGTTCATATCACTGATATGTGCATTGTGTATATGTGTTTATTTAATACCTTTTCGTTCCTCCATGAAGGTTTTGAGTGAAGCTGGAGGAGGTGGGTAAATGAAGCTTCCTCCAACCACAGACCGCTTCATTACATCACCTTCATCTGTCTGATCAAGCCACTGTAGGAACTGTCTGAATGGGTGAATCCCTTTATACGGTATTGTAAGAGGGCAGCCAGTTCCTGCAATGAGTCAAAACACTGCATGTATGTGGCCAATCAAGCTCTTTCACACATACACGCATACATGAAGGATAACAGTGAGATATGTCATTGTCAAAACATTTCCTGACATTTGGGACATGTTCAGGACATGTCTGTGTGGCAGTGTTCAGGTGGTTACCTGTACAGTACACCTGTGTGTACTGAGTGTTGGTCAGGTAGTAAAACTGTGATGATCCGCTCACCAACTGGAGTCTGGTGCAGACAAATACAGCCACTGAGAAAGAACCAGACGGCATTACCAGTAGCGCACTGTAAAACTCTGTTCCTTTATTATCACTACCCAGCATCAGAGGCATAACAGAAACACAGAACAGTTAAAGCATGCAGAGGGTTCCACTCACTAGGTTGGATCGTGCTGTGGACATCAGGCTGAGATGTAGAGTACAGCTTCACCATTACTGGATAATCACAGGACCCATCCTCCAACTGGATCCAGCGGAAATGGTCCATCTTACCCTCTGTCAGTACATTGAGCAGAAAAAAGGCAATACTGTAATTCTGTTATAGTGTGATGGTTACGGGAATGATAGGCCATGCTAATTGTAATTGTCAACCACTAGCATTATAGCTCTATTAGTATGCACACAGAATATTGTGATCAACATGTCAGCATCAATGTCAGAGTTTATAAGATTACCCTTGTTCTTGACGCACTCTGGCCTGCCAGTGAAGATAACCAGGCCCACCACGTCGCAGATGCTACCATGAGGACGACTCTGGAGGTCTGTCCTGGGAGATACCACAAATGGATAGAATCAATGAAAGCAGCATTTTGGACATGTTAAGGGTTAAAGCCGGCTTAACATGTTCACAGATATGTGTACATCTCTGTGTGTAGAACAGTGTGAGTGTGTACACATACCCCTTACAAAAGTCATGTGGTACATCTGGTAAATGCCACTCAGGAGAAACTGGTGACACTATGGAAATTATGGCACTTGGGTGAGAGGAGTTTAAACTGATCTCTGTGAGAGAGAGAGAGATGTAATGCCAGCTGTTAACGCATAACATGTTGAGTGAAATCGTATGATGAACTTTCTAGGTTAGTTTGTACATTTGATCTGCTCATATTCCTTTATTTTTGTTATAGAGCGGTAAGTTAAAACATGCATTACTTTCAAGGTATGTCAGACAGTATGATGCTCGCTCCAATTAAAGACAGTGTTATAAAGAATAAGGCTATTTGTTTTTCTATTGTTGAGCATTGTGAAATATAGGTCAGTGATGTGTATTTGTATGGCAGCCAGGCACGCTGGCCAGTGCCGAGCTGAAGAGAAGCCGACCACTGTACCAATGTCTGGCTCTGGGTTCTGGCCAATACGGTGGCTGAAACTCTCCCGCACTCGGAAGCGGCTCAGGCGGAGCACCATGCCCGGATGCAGCCGCCGGTACCACTCCATACACATGGTGTTCCACAGGACCACCGACACACTAGCTGACTCATCTGCCACCTGCAGCTCAGCCTAGGGGGGGGGGACAAGTGCACATCTCTTATACTAAAAGTATAATGCAAACTCAGAGGAAAGAATTGGCAATTGATGTAGATCTGTCATGACTATGCTAACTATCAACAAAACCTATAAAATATTGCTGTATAGTGTGTGTACAGGTGACGCTATACAGCGCACATGTAGGAAAAGACATCTTACCCTGTATGGACATAAACAGTTCTGCTCTGCTTTGCCGTAGTGTATCAGTCTAGACTTCTGCAGAATTCTCACACGGACATCACCACGGATTCGTGACCCATCGCTCAGAAAGCGCTGACGCACCTCCCGGAGTGAAACTGGAGCACGAGATGCTGAAAATACAATTGGGACATTATAAACAATAGTTCAATACCTGTGTAAAAAACCTATCTCAACACTATGTGTGTGAGGGGGGGCTGGAGAGAGATAAACGTTGCAATGCTATTAAAAAAGTTGTTGATTTGTTTTTGTGCTTACACTGTACCTACAGTCATGCTAATTAAACAACGTTAAATCAAATTGAACTGAATTATGCTAATCGTGGATGCATGGCTATTTGCCATATATTGTACTCCAAGTATTATCTATGTAAACCTCATGTTTAAATCTTCTTTGGCAATGCAAACATATGTTCATGCTAATAAAGCTCACTTGCATTGAAATTGAATTGAGAAAGAGAAATAAACCATCTACATTGATCTGTCTACCCACATGTACTCCGTTCATTCATGTCGTCAGGTGGACGGTCACGCCACATTTCTCCAGAAAAGTCGTAGTCATTCCAGAGTGGGAGATATGTGCTTCTCCGTGCTCGCAATGGGAGGGAACTGGGTTCTTCCCCAGCCCACCACGGGAGAGATTTTACATTAACTTCGGACAGCGCGAGCAGGGCAGCATCTTCTGACTGCTGGTCTAATTCCAGGTTTGTAACGAGAATATCTGTATTGCCTTTATCAGTATTTTGTTCCACCAAGAATTCCACATTTTTTAGAGTACTACCACAACGAAATAGTTTTTTTACAATTAGATGATTCAATCTTGGTTCGATTGAGACGCGAATCTTACAGTCTCCATCAGTCAAAGTGGCATCGTACAAGCTGTCTGAGGCGTGAATACTTCCCTGGAAAAATACCGCGAAATTGGCGTCCTTCATGTAACGATCTAATGAGAGGACATACAGAGGTTCTTGACATGTCCTGTTCTGCCCTGTGCCTACACGTGTAATGCTTAATTTTCTCAGAGTTCTCTGCAACGCACAGCTTGGCGGCTGTGCAGGTATAGAAGACGCCATTTTCAAACAATATTTCTTCAAATGTTTAGTATCTTTGGCTGAAGGCAAAAACGCTCGACATTGCCATCTACTGGGTTGGAAACACAGTGCAAAAATATCGACCTTTATGTTTTGATAGCATAATCTTAGAGATTGTTGTTGGGGTAGAGTGACATTCTTAGAGATTATGTCCTAGTCCCATACTTCAAATTTGCTTGATCATCTTGTCCAAGAACGTTTCAGTGTGTTCACTTATTTTAATCATGAATTCTTAATCTACAAGTGATGCATCAGTCTGCATCTGCACTTGTCACATAACCACATGTTTACAGTGGAAGTGCACACTTGTTAGTGCAGTGGCCCCCAAATCTTTTGTATCTAGCCTAATGGCCCACATGAAAATCTCAAAAGTGTTCATTGCCCACAACCATCCAGATAGTGGTATGCATAGTAGTAGCTGTAGTAGTAGTAGTGCATTTCCAGGGTATGTTTATTTTAACAATCATATGTTTTTGCAGTCATGGAAAAGAAAACTGGCACTATAATTTTGATTGATTGATTTTTTTTTACATCATAACAGCTTCAAATACTCAATAACTGCACCCTTAGGCCTTTATGCTTATACCTTTAACACTTTAATAATAATAATACATTTTTTCGACTAAGACGCTTCACAATTTTACATCTATACATTACATAAACAGAAAACACACAAGGTACATAGACAAGACAAAACTAGAGAGGTGGACAATGAGAAGAGAAGGGGAGTCAATTTAGCAGGAAAAGTTTTGAGGGCCTGTTTGAAGAATGGTAAGGTGTCTAATGTGGTCGGGGAGGGCGTTCCAGAGGAAGGGTGCAGCAGCTGAGAAGGCCCTGTCCCCTGTCACCGGGAGCTTGGTCCGCTGGTCTTGAGAGTGCGTGTACATCAATGGACCCGAGGCGGCAGGTGGGGGTGTGGCGGATGAGTAGGTCAGAGAGGTAAGGAGGGACTAGGTCAGGTCAGGGGTTCCCAACCTTTTTTGGCAGGTGACCCTATTTTGATCTCACAAAACTTTGCCGACCCCCATCATTCACAACATCTCTGTTGTAACACCCAGTCGAGAGTGGTAGCCTATTTTGATTTCCCCCAAATGTCCTATCAAGTTAATTCGTTGGGCTATCTTTGCACGTGTGGTTGTTTTGCTACTTTGTTTGGGATGGTGATCAAGCATGATTATGTCAATCAAGCATCTCGTGCAGGCTGTCTAAGTTTATTTTTTATGTAGCCAGATTGTAATGGAGGATATGATTATATATTTTTATGTAATGTACGGGTCAATTGTAAGATACCCAGTACCATTTGAATTTCAGGCGACCCCACATGGGTTCCTGACCCCAAGATTGGGAAACAATGGGCTAGGTTATTGAGGGCTTTATAGGCGAGGAGAAGTATTTTGAAGTTGATCCTGTGTTTGACTGGGAGCCATTTGAGGTTGTGGACGACTGGGGTGGTGCATGTGGAGCGGGTGGAGATGAGCAGGTGAGCAACTGAGTTCTGAGTGTACTGAAGCTTATTGGTGGTTTTGTTTGGTAGGCCGTAAGGAATGCTATCGCAGTAGTTGAATGTGGAGGTGATGAGGTTATGGATGAATGTTTTGGCCGCTGCGGTGAAGGACAGTGAGGGGCGAAGCGTACAATGTTGCTGAGGTGAAAGAAAGCAGTTTTTAGACAACTTGTAGTGATAAATCCTAGTTGTTAAAAAGTAGTTCTCTGCCACATCCAGGACTGAAGGGATGATAGCAATCCTCGACTCATGATGGATGGAAGGGTATCCTCATTTGTCTTGCCCCAGCCCTGAGCTCACATGGAGAGGTGGCTGCCAACACTGACTATCCTCAGGTTTCCATTCAGAACTGAATTTCTAATAACCAATAGTGACACAGTCCATATGTCTGTTTTGGCTTTTCGCTGTCAAAATCAATTAACTGAAAAGGTTTTCATACCTCCTTGCCACTAGAAGCAAGCTTTTTGCTATAGCTTTTATCAGTATAATCAAAATGTATGAGGTACTTTATGTGGCCGGCCATGAGACAAAAGACTCCTGTGGGATACAGAGTTATAAATCACAGAACTCCAAAGACACACAAGGGGGCAGAAGAGATTTATAAATCTCTATACAAGGCAACATCAACTTAAATAAGAATCACCAAGATTCATCTGTTGCCAATATGGGCAACATTCATCAGCTTTAGTGTACTTGCCAGCCTGGGAGTTTTTTGGCCTGAACTTAGAATTAATGTTTTTTTTGTAATATGAACTGATGTGAGCTTTAAAATTTTCACTAGTGCATGAGGTTTTCTCACAGTCTGCGTGCAAATCTGTACCAACTCAGCCATTTCAAATAGAATGATATCACTGAAACCAGAATCACCAAGAGTGAGATTGCTTTGTAATGACTTCATTTCTCTGATGGTAGGAACACAAAGTAAAAGGCAGTTTACAGACAAGGTAGAAAACACAGTAATAGTGCCGTTCAGTATGATCCCATTATCATTTTTCATAGTCAATTTGTGCATGTAGCCATTCTGGCAGCTGGATTAATCAGCGTTCTGCACGCCATCGAGACTCTCTTGTTTACTGTCCTAAGACGACCGAGATCACTTAAATCCTGTCTCACGACGTTCCAGAGTGGGATGAGAGAATGTCCTAAATAAACATGACAGGACATCCTAAGTTCTTTAGGTGCCGCTGAAACATTAGCCCATGCAGGATGCAATCTGGGCTTTTTCTAATAAAAGAACAAAGGAAAAACACATCCATTTTATAGAACATTGAACAGTAAAGTACTGCCTAAGTGCTCTAAATAAAGTCATGAAGTACATAAATATGTCTCATATGTGCCTATATATCCTCAGCCACACTACAGTGATTTACAGCGTGTGTGTGGCGACGCAGCCCATTTCTCACTCTAGACCACCATCCACAGAGGTGCTCTCTGGTGAGCAGCACAGCACACAGCAGAGAGAGGATAGTGTGAAAACGAGCAGCCTCCCCCAGAGTGCTACAGAGCCCACAACAGATTGCCATCACAGGACTCCAGAGGCAAGGTCCAGAGGCACAGATCACAGATGCAAGACCCAGAAGCACAGATGACATGTTTCTCTATGTGTATGGGACTCTACAAGAGTCTCTCAAAATACATACTTTAAAATCAGTATTGTTGTTTTGTTTGTGTTTTTTTGCGGTGAAGGACAGTGAGGGGCGAAGGCGTACAATGTTGCTGAGGTGAAAGAAAGCAGTCTTTAGACAACTTGTAGTGATAAATCCTAGTTGTTAATGGGTCATTCCACGTCAGTTCAACCAGGGCCCACGCCCTTAGGTCTCAAAAAATTCTGAAAAAATTACCAGGTGTACCTATGTTACCCAGGAAACACACTGTAAAATTACTCTTATGTAAGATCAATACTTTCCAAGATACAGCCAGTTTTACAGGGGGAGGGGGGTGTCGATTTTGTTCTGCCTCTTTTTTTTGTCAAAGTTCACAAGCCCACAGCGCAAGAACTAAACCATGTAGGAGGCTCAAATTTTGCATGCTGGTACATAAATAGGAATAGTATGTAGCAAAATCATCACGTTTGGTCTGGATAATCCTGCATGGTCATAGCTGTCCCTCAAAGTTGATACAAATTTTATTGGAGTTTTTGGCTGGGCTCTAGCCTTCAGAAGACATATTTGTTTTAACATAGGCTCTTGATTTATTTTCCTTACTGAGATAAGTAGAAACACTCTCAGAAAAAGCAATAAACAGAAAATAAATCCCTTCAGGGTCTGAACAGCAGACCTCACAAGTCTGAAAAATCATTTTGGTTATCATCAGAGCACCCAAACACCTTGTGGGAATATACAAAGATTTTTTAAATATGTTTTTCTTTATTCTCCATGATCCCTTCTTTTTGAAAACACCAATTTGACTTGTCTTATGCAAATCTTTCTTTTTTATTTTCCACCCTGAACATGGGCAAAATGCCCCATTGACATCAATATGTTTTATATAGAGTCACCACACTGCCACCTGTGGTTGTATAGAGTAACCTGTGGTAGCTCTGTACAAAACATATTGATGTCAATGGTGCATTTTGCCCATGTTCAGGGTGGAAAGTGAAAAAGAAAGATTTGCATAAGACAAGTCAAATTGGTGTTTTAAAAAGAAAAGATCATGGAGAATAAAGAAAAAAAATATTTAAAAAATCTTTGTATATTGCCACAAGGTGTTTGGGTGCTCTGAAAATGAGAACCAAAATGATTTTTTACACTTGTAAGGTCTGCTGTTCAGACCCTGAAGGGATTTATTTTCTGTTCATTGTTTTTTGTGAGAGTGTTTCTACTTATCTCAGTAAGGAAAATAAATCAAGAGCCTATGTTGAGTACAAATATGTCTTCTTAAGGCTTAAATAGAGCCCAGCCAAAAACTCCAATAAAATTTGTATCAACTTTGAGGGACAGCTATGACCATGCAGGATTATCCAGACCAAATGTGACGATTTTGCTACATACTATTCCTATTTATGTACCAGCATGCAAAATTTGAGCCTACATGGTTTAGTTCTTGCGCTGTGGGCTTGTGAACTTTGACAAAAAAAAGTGGCCGAACAAAATCGACACCCCCCTCCCCCTGTGAAACTGGCTGTATCTTGGAAAGTATTGATCTTACATAAGAGTAATTTTACAGTGTGTCTCCTGGGTAACATAGGTACACCTGGTAATTTTTTCAGAATTTTGTGAGACCTAAGTGCGTGGGCCCTGGTTGAATTGACGTGGAATGACCCTAATAGTTCTCTGCCACATCCAGGACTGAAGGGATGATAGCAATCCTCGACTCATGATGGATGGAAGGGTATAAAAAGTTTTGTTGTTTTGTTTGTGTTTTGTTTCAGTTTTATTGCTGTTTTTTTTGTTTTATGAATGCTGATTGATCATCCCATTGACTATCATTGCAATCCCCGCATTCAGCATTCACTTCATCAGAAGAAAATCTTATTTTTTTTATTGCTATGTACAGTACTGTATTCTTGTTCTTCATTTTTTGGTATCCATTTTCAGATTTCAGAAAAAAACTAAATGTGAATTGATTTTACATGTGAGAGATCATTATAAAATGTCTTCTTTGTTAACAAATTCTTCTCTTCGTGACCAACACAGTAGCGGTCAGTCTTTCACCAGGAGGTGAAAAAGGGAGAACAAACTCAAGACTCACAACTGCAAAGCCTCACACTAATCCAGCCCAAAGCCATAAATCAGCACTAAGTTACGGCATGTGGAGGGGGAGATTGGAAGGACATTGTGAAAAATCTCCATGTGTTTAGTTGTACTTTTATGGTATGTGTTAAATATAATACATTGATTCAGCAGCTGAGTGGGTTTTTAAGAGAGGGCATGGCCAGTAAGAAGGGCCAAAAGACAATCTAGAATCACACACTGAGGTTAATCAATCAGCACTGCAGGTTTTCATGTAGTTACTGAATTATACAAAGAACTATTGATATCTTCCAATATATTTAAACAAGTCTTGGAATACACAGACTTATAGTACACACACACACACACACACACAGATAGAGAGAGAGAGAGAATGCAAAATGCATTATGAATGCAGCAGACCTGGAAGGATATAAACTTCATAGAAGATCATAATTATTTAATGAGGGATTCCACTTGAAATCTAAAACGTGAAATTGGGGTCTGCACCTTGAAATGAGTCGGGAGCAAGCTGACCTCCCACCAGCTTCGAGAATAGACCCTGCTGGGTTCATGGTGTATGTTAAATGAAATTATTGTTTTTTTTTTCAGGTGAAATCCACTGATTCAAACTGAGTTATACCCTTAGACATTCACTTTGTTTTCTTTTGACAGGCTGCATAGGACACTGTGGAGAAGAACGTTAGACAGTGAAGTCTGCAAAACCACAATATTTATCAGAAATCCTTGGCTTGTTATTTAAGATTGAGTTATTTTGGTGCACTATCTAAAGCATACATTCCGCACAGAATTTCCAAGTGCAGGCTTTTCAAACAGGAAGAGCGGAAATTTGATTTCCCTTTTTCCTGGTTTGTGATGAGCAGTTTTCAAACATGTTCTCACGGCCAAACAATTTTAGACAAGAAACTAGACAAGTCTATCATGTGTGTATAAGGGAAGCAGCAAATGTCTCCTCTGGGTGCTGAACGTTCTGCTATCATTTGGGCAATTTCCTCACTTATTTCCTACATCATCACTCCCATAATGGCCCAAATGGTCACGGTAGGATTTGACCCCTGTCACAGTACTGAATCCATCCATGCATTCTCTTTCTTTCTTTCTTTCTTTCTTTCTTTCTTTCTTTCTTTCTTTCTTTCTCTCACCCTCCCTTATAGTCAGCTATAAAGACTAGTGTTTGTAGGTGTACTGTAGGTTTGTAGGTACCTCAGACAACAGCCTTTAAGACAGTAAAACAGTAAAACAATCAAAGTGATATGTGATAAACCCCCCTCTTTATCCTTGTCTCTGCAGTGGTATGTCACCTGGCCTCCCAAACAGTGCACGTGTCTGTCATTGCCTGCCTAGTGTGACTGAGTGTTAACTGGACACAGCAGACTGAGAGCTGAGATGATGTGTGTGGTGCTCTGGTCATGTTGTAAGACAAATGGTTCGGCAGCATAGAGGGTACTCAGAAGGACCATACGTGGTGGAATCTGCACGGCCAGCAGAGCGTACGTCGTTCATCATACACTGTCACTGAGATATCCGGTCACACTTCCAACCCACAGACACTTATAAGGAAGAAAATGCACTAATGGGTTGACATTTACATCTCCTAAATGGAAGAGGAGGACACAGGAAATGGCAATAGTAGTGCAGTTGCAAATGACAAACTCAACACGGCACAAGGAACGTGAACACATAGTTCTCTCTGTATGCTGGTGATGTCCAAAGAATGTCTTAATGTTTTTTTTTTTCTGAAAAAGCAGAATATGTCATGTTAGAAATTCAGAACAGTTCCTCTGCAGGCATTAAGTGACCACGGGATGTGAAGGGGCAGCTCTCTGACATTTCACAAGGCCATTATTACCAGAGCTGCCATTTTGCCTCTGATTGACAGTGGGATTTTTCCTCACCTTTGTTGCCTCTGATGATTGACAGTAGGATTTCTCCTCACCTTCGTTGCCTCCAGAGCAGTTACTGTGAATAGTCTCTACCACTGGTCAATCATTAGATAGATTGCAATTGAGCTTCAAGAAAAATAAATTAAAAGCAATAAATCAAATAGACAAAAAACAGTAAGTGAACATTAAAAAAAGAAATAAACAACCAAAGCCCCAGAATAAATAGTTTACAGTCCATTGCCTCATGTTGGCAGAAAACCCTGCACAGATGTGATGGTATGGTATGGCGAGTGCTCATTAAGTACAGTGGCAAGTTAATTTGCTAATGTGGGGAACTGGAGGGGCAAAGCAGTGAGAGCCATCTGAGAAAATGCTTCAAAGTTCTCAAAATATTGCCATTGGAAATACAGCTGTCTGATTAATGCATTCTTGTCTTCAGATTTTGGGATCAAGGAAGATGCAAAAATAATTCATGATATTCTGGTGCATCTGGAAAATACATGTATTTTTCAACATGAAACCTGATGCTGTGGAGGTATGTCTTGTTGAGAGAGACCTCTGCATGGGCATTCATCTGTACATATTACACACACAGACTCAGAGTCTTTGAGTGGTTATTGGCCAGCTCTGTGTTCGTTTGTAGCCCCACCCTCCGTCTTTTTCATAAACAAACAAATCAGGCATCTGTCTCCTGTTGGCAGGGACGCTGGCTTTGGGGAAGTACAGTAGGACCCCAGACAGGTGGAATGACAGCTGTACAGTCAGCCGCTGATGGGGACCAGTCGCATCGCAGTGGGGACAAGGAGCACAAGTAGAGCCTAGTCAGGCTGAGTTATGCAACACCGCTGATGGGGACCAGTCGCATCGCAGTGGGCACAAGGAGCACAAGTAGAGCCTAGTCAGGCTGAGTTATGCAACACTGCTACTCCTAAACCAAACAGCACAACAACGGGTCCTCCCATACACAGGTTTCGGTCTCGGCACCCTTTGACTGGTGTAATTATTCTCTCACTAAAACTCATACTTCTGTTGCATAATTTCCACCCTCTATCACTCGCTTCCTTCCTCTCTATTTTCTCTCTTTCTTCCCACAGGGCCTCTGTCAATATATAACTGTCAATACATAACTCACTGCATTCCCTCAGTCTCCAATTTACTCTTGGGACAGGTGCTCAAAAAGTGGAGGTGTAGGTGGTGTGGGGCATGAATGCCCTTCTGTAGCCAACAAAAATATATTTCAATCTGCGTGATGAACCCATGCCTTGAAACAGCAACCCCGGAAGGGTGTCATGAGGTCATAAATAGAGATTTTAGAGCTTTGACAGAGGGGGCAGTGAACAAAGAACAGAACTCAAGGTCAGGAGGCGAACCACTCTAAAAAGATTCCACTGCAACTCATTATGAATGAGTGTGACGCTTGGAGCCTTCCAATTCGTAGACTAAGTTTGGACATGAGTCTATTTATAACCTGCTATTAATCTTACAGGTGCAACTACAGGTGCCTTCAGAGCATAACAGCGATATATGTTTTCATTTTCTTGGAAAACTTATTGTGTGCTGCAGGGCCAACATTTCCAAGTGGTGAGTGATTTTTTCTTGAGGTTATTTGCACGCAAATGATAAGTAAACAAAGAAAAGCCTTATAGAGTTCAGGAGTGAGCTAAGAGATTTAGCAGCCACCACTATAAGACCTGTGTGCGATGTAGCTTTTCAGTGGAAATGGCTTCTTGTTTTGAAGTGAGGTGACAATGTTTCACTTTACAGTCATTAATTACTTATTCATAATTAGGATAATTAGCATGGAAATGAATTATCACATGGAGGGAAAATGACAAAAAGCATTGTTCAGGTTCATTCCTCAGATGCAGATGAGCACAGACTGAATCATTGATGATGGGGATAATTTCATTCTAATCACTGTAATATATTAGGCCGTATCCCTTACTGACCTTAGATCAGCCTTTGTCATTACATGTATGTTCAGGTTAGTTTCATGACTCAGGGCTCAAGTAAATTGTATTGTATCTAAAATAGCTGGATATCGTTATCATTCCAAATCTCCTGTTGACCTCAGGAGACTCTCTCAGCTGTTGAGCTTGAGTTGGACCCACTCCGGTCCAAAACCTATTACCTCAGTGTGTCTTGAGTCCATCATCATGTGTCAGTATAAACTCCACAGTTGAATGATCCACTGTAACAAAAGCAAAGGATCCATAGTCCATCAGCCATTTCTGTGTA
The DNA here is from genome assembly GCF_018492685.1 of Alosa sapidissima. Classification (NCBI taxonomy): domain Eukaryota; kingdom Metazoa; phylum Chordata; class Actinopteri; order Clupeiformes; family Clupeidae; genus Alosa; species Alosa sapidissima. Next base: position 24,884,367 of record NC_055957.1, on the reverse strand, counting down.
TTTTGGAACTCCACACTCTACTGCGTCTCCTTCCACAGACGACTTTCACCTTCTTCAGACGGTCAGGGGAGAAGCAGCCCTCTCCACAGTTTATGTGTACACTGAAAGACAGGCATCTGTTTTGGAGGAGCTGAGCTCGCTGGCAAATGTACACCAGAACAATTCCTTTAGTAATCACAGGGAAGAAATGTGTGTGTGCTGCCAGTAAGGAGGATGTTATGTTTCCCCGTGCAATGAATTTACATTTGTATTGTTTACACACCCTGTCATCCCGTAACGTGAACACCTTACTCTTTTAGAGGTCTACTTAATCTCATAACACACTGTGAAAATGTGTGATGAAATGCACTGGACCATAGCATCTAAAAACTCTAACAACCTTAAAATTTGAATCTATGCCTCATCACAACCTGGGACAGCACAGGATATTTTTTGCATTGTCTGAAATCATGTCGCAGTATACCATATTCACCTTTGCACTCAGGGCTGTCTATCTGTATTGTGATATCTTGTTGAGAATGAGATTGCTGTAGACTGCCGAGGGTAAGAGTTTGACTCTTGAGCATGCACACTCACAGCCCAGTCAGGAGGCAATTAGTGGGGAGTCTCCTGGCTGCCTTCATGCCTCTGGAATGAGGCACAGGAGTTCACACTGTCCAACGTCAACACAGAGCTCACCTCAGCGTCTGGCCGGCACTGCCTCTGATCTCTGTACCGCAGGTGAAGAATGCTCTGCCAGAGGTTATCGCCATATGTGCAGAGAGATAAGCCATCAAACCTGGAGCTCAGGCTGTTGTGTGGATGCGATGCGATGCAAGGCTCTGGGCACAGCGAATACAAACAGAGCCATCCTTAGCCCTGGCATGCGTCTCCTCCTCCCCATACTCTACTCAGGATGAATGCGAACAGCACCGCGCCAGATGAAGGAGGCATGTTGTGCCACAGTTCAGAGGCAAGTTGGATACATTCTGCCAGATAAAAGGTTGTTTACTGTGAATGCAAGTGTGTTTGTTCTTTTCACTGGCTAGCTGCCTGTTGTCTGCAGCCAATGTTTTCAGTGGAGGAGAGGATGACATTACTTAAAGGTCATAACATCAGTGTTATGTAATCATCATTGTCTTTTTATGCTGAATTGACTGTTAATGCTTTGACTGACTCTTCATTCCCTTTCTGCGTGTATGACAAAATTAGACTGTACTGAATATGTGACGCTAATGTGGGACAGCTAGTGTGGTATACCTGCTGAGTACAAATGAATGACAATCCAAAATAATGACTGTAATCATTCAGGTCAATTAGGCCCATGCAGGTTACCTTCTCTAACCACACAGATTGCCTCAGTGATACGGCTGACACACAAGATAGTATGGAAATCTTTATGGGTTATTTTTAAAAGATTTTGTATTATAATTTTTATTTTAAAATGAGCAATTAATGTTTCCTTGTCCTTTCTACATTGGGAAACCCTACACATATATTGCATTTACCAAGTTTCCCTATTCTCTAAGACAGTATGTCCACATAGTTTGGGCTCCTGACTTTTCACTAACATTTATTTTTCAACATGCCATAATTCTTGTATTCTAATCTACTCTTATGAACAGTAACATTACATAGGTTAATGAGGGCAGAGCCACTGCAGATAACACTGAGTGCCAGTGTATCCTGAAGAAGCCTGTATTACAAATTAAACCACAGGAAGAAATGGTTTTTAGCAACAAAACCACACTGCAAATCAAACAAATGCCTATTTAATGTATTAAAAAAAATAATTGTAAAAGATTACATAACATCCACCCTCCCTGCCACAGAGTAATCAATTAGTTGACTTGTCATGTGATGCTAATTCACATCTAATGGAGGGCTATAGGGCTTGAGAGTCATTCATTTTGCAGGTGTACAGGCTAAAGCAGGATTCCAGCTGGGCAGAGCCAGACCGCTTAGCTGATGGTCTAATGAAGCTCACTTGGTTTCCAAACTCAATTGCTACCAGCTTTCTGTAGTTTGGACACAAGCACCAAACTAGGCAGGGTCACAGAAAATCTATTTTGTAATCATTAAGTGGCGTAAGGTTAGTATCAAATTAATCATGTGGTCTTGCTCTAATGAGGGGTGGCCTCATCAAAGGGAAACCTAATACCCAATTTAATCATGATGATATCATGATTTTATTTCCAAATAAATGTTGGGGATTGTAATGGCTCACTTAATCCTTGTTTGAGGTGCCACTTCATTGTCACATACAATATGTTTCCCATTAATTCCTTCAGTTACTTTTCAGATATATTCAAGCTGAATTCAAGCTGGTCTTGCATATCAAATTGCACAGACACTGTGCTGTTCTCACAATCAATCCTTGTTTTGAGCTCTTTGTTTTGGGCATAGTGCTGGTTGGTTGGTGGTGTCAGTGGTCACTTATCCTCACTAAAGTCCTGTTTATTCAAATTATAGAATGAGTGTTTTTATTACATATTTACACTGAAAGAATTGATATGCCCCTAGCAATTTAGTGCTAGGACGCTACGACCAACGGCATTCCATAGTGCAATATCAAGAGTTCCTGAAGCCGTTTGTTTAAGGTAAAATAACCAGACACTTTAGTACTTATAAAATACGGTATTATATGGCATGCTAATGAATATGTTTAGTAAAAAACATAAAATATTTCAGGGCAGCAGTTTTCTCTGTTCTTTTTGAAGTAAACTGAATGAAGCAGGTGCACCCTTGTTAATGCAAAATAGTAAAGTTGTGACATGCTTGTCATTGACTTTTGATTCTTGTCACCCATCTTGTAAGGAGTAAAGTTCATATATGGGTCGACCTTTAGCAGCAGGCACTTGGTTGGAGGGAGGAAGACAACAGGGAGATAGCCATGTCTACAGCACATTATGTGGTTTCTTGCACCATTGAGAAGATTCCACTGCAAGCATTGGGAGACAGGGCATTTGTGTGGCCTGCTATTAATAGGTATGTGGTTGGGTGGGCCTTTACTCTGAGAATCAGAATTGATGTGCAGGAGGGAGTGTGGAATTTCGCTGGTGGTGATGGGGGAGATGGATATCTCATATTGCTTTTTGACTACAAGGAGACAAAACGTGCAAAGAATTACAACCCTGCAGCACACTTTTTCCAATGCCCTCTGCCAAATCGAGGGCTGTAGCTTGAACAAGATGCAAGTTTGATGAACCTGTGGAATAGTATGAAATTCATAGGGATCTTCCAAAATCACATAGTCAGACCCAGTCTTCGTGAAGACATCAGTCTTTTCAGAAGACATCAGACATCCAGGAGAAGTTAAGTGTGAACCCAGACCAGCCGGGAGCAAATCCTCAGCCACGGCTTCATTAATCTGCTGCCACACTGTCACTGTAACACCATCTCATAAGCCTCCGAACGCTGCACAGGCCTACCCAACTGCATATCAGCGTCTCTCCACACAGGCTTATGGGCTTGGAATTATGTGTGCCTCTCAGCAATGCACTTCTCCATCTCTGGACTTGGCCAAGATAGATGAATTTAATATCACTGACACTCTGGTAATTTTTAGCTTTTAGATGATTCACTCTGAATTCTTTGTGTATTAGCAATGTCCTGTTTGGTCCTGTGCATACCAAAAAGCTAAAATGAAAGTCTAAAAACAAAAGACAAGAGACGAAGATAGTTATAAACAAACAAATGTATTAAACACACTATCACAGTACACATAGTTTACTCTATTTATTTAAAACAGAGCCAATGGTCTCTGTTTTTGTTTCTTCGCTCAGTTTCTCACATTCCTAAGCCTTGGGAGATAATTGTCATTGCTTTGTAGTTAAAAACAAGTTGCACTGACTGACCTAATTTTGGCAATTTTCTCAGAGATGTAGTAGTTGCCAAAGAGGGGCGTTGTCTGATTCCAACCCAGATAAACTCTGTGCTCCAGGGTCTACGCGGTTAAGTTGAAGCTGGCTCTCTATGCTTGATGTGTAACGCCTTAATTTGCTTTGACACTACAAAGTAGGTCTCCCAGCAGCCCTTTGCCCCCTCCAATAAGAAACATCCTCAGCGGGGTAGGCTTCTATACCAAGCAGCCATTCTGACAAGTTTGTGTGAGAGGCCCCAGCTGTGGCGCAACTGGCTGGGGCACCTGCACCGTACGCCGGCGACCCGGGTTCGATTCCCGCCCACGTGGTCCTTTCCGGATCCCACCCCTGCTCACTCTCCCATTCACTTCCTGTCACTATCATTAAAGGCATAAAAAGGCCAAAAAAATATATACTTAAAAAAAATAAAAAAAACAAGTTAGTGTGACTGGAATAATGTTTGCTGCATTTCACACTGGTGTAAGCCGGCACACCATATACACAGCCTCACATGTGCAATCAAGTCAAGCTGGATAGTGACAGGGATTAAGAAGATAATGAAACCACTTGCTTCAGAGAGCGAAAACATCACCCAACTTATAATGAGAAATTCTCATCATCAAACACATTTCTATATGGAAACAGATACACTGAGACAGAGAGAAGAGGAAGGTGAAAAGACAGAAAAACAGAGAAAATAGAAAGTTCAACAGGGCACAGGGGCAGACTTCCAACATGCTTGAGTGTGGCGTGAAAAATAAGCGTGAGTCCTATTCCTAGCATGCATGCGTTTTCGCCGCACCTGAGACGTGCGTGTCACACAGGTGGTGTGCAAGGTCTAACCTGTTAACATGGGAGCCGAAATAAAAACGGACACACCACGCAGCTGACACGCTCACACCACGCACCCAGTGTGAAACGGGCCTCATTCTGCCAAGTCATTAAAGGAGAATTCCGGTGTGATATTGACCCCTGCACTCCGAAATCTGGCTCTAGTTAGCCGATGCTACCAAGAGCAAAGAGGGTGCCTCGGGCATCGGCCTAGCCATGCAAATAAATCACTGTTTTACCATCATGCCCCCCTTCCCCCATCTCTCTTTAGGCTACTCTGAATGCCACAAGGTTTTTGAACATTTGCTACTTTGGCCACAATGACTGGACTTATTTTTCTATACCAGTGCACAGATATGATTCTAGTTATGGTTATGGTTATGGTTATGGTTGTGGTTATGGTTGTAATTTGTTCAACCCTCAATGGCCTGTACTGTACAAAAAAAATGGGTCATCCTAGGCTCTACGTTTATTGAGATATTCACAGAAAACTGTGTCCGGCCATCTACAGGCCAGCTGGTGTACAGTCATTAAATGTACAAATAAATGAATTTATTTTATGGCCCCCCATGAAAGGAATTCCACAAAACTTGGCATACATTCAAAGGGTGTCATTATGATCCTACACCTCCAATTTTGTGCAGCTTTGACCATGTCAGCCAGAGATACCTGCGATTACAACACCTAATTTTTGCTTTTTCGGCGGATCAAAACGAAAAACAATGGTTCCGTGTCATTCTTGTGGGACTACATACCCAACCAACTTTCAAGCACCCCAGCCTTTCAGTGTCCCGGGAATCGTTGACACAAAATTACTGAAGAAAAAAAATATCAAAAAATCCGGAAGAAAATAATAAGACATAATAATACAGAGGACACTTGAATGCCTTTTCAGAGTGAAATATCACAAGCAAGGAACTCAAGGCCTGCCCATTGAACTGCTGTTCGGAAATGTTTTTGAACTCTATGGCTATTTTTTCCAGTGTCACTAAACTGATCTAAATGAAAAAAACCTTCAAGGCCATTTACTGGTCACAATGAAATAGAAAACCATTCATAAATATAGCTGCAAGCAGCAATGAGGGGGCCAAGCAGTTGAGCAGGACTTGTCATGGCAACCCAATGTTGTTACATTATACACACACCCAATTAACCCCCCTGTCCCACACACATATACACAGATAACCCTCCTCTCCCACACACCCTAATAGCTCCCCACACATACGCATACCTCAAACATCACCAAATACATTGAGCGACTTCAGTATGTGGTCCCGAGTCCACGTACCAAGTTTGGTCTCGATACGAGAAAGTGTTGCAAATTATAGCACCCCTAGTGGTCAAAGGTTGCTAAAATTATTGTGTGTCCTCAGGATGTGGTCTTGAGTCCATGAACCAAGTTTGGTTTTGATACGTGAAAGCATTGCTGAGATATGACCTAAACTTTTGTTACTCTAGCGCCGCCCTAATGGTTGACGGTCACCAAATTTATTTTGTGTCCTCAGGATAAGGTCCCAAGTCCATATACTAAGTTTGGTGTTGATACGTGAAAGCATTGCTGAAATATGAGCCCACTTCCTGTGATTATAGTGCCCCCCTAGTGGTCAAAGGTCATTAAATGTATTGAGCCTCCTCCTTATTGGGTCCTGACCCCATGTACTGACTTTGTTTTTTATATGTCAAAGCGTTGCTGAAATATGACTATACTTCCTGTGATTATAGTGCCACACAGTGGTCAAAATGTACCAAATTTCTTGGGCGTCCTCCTAATTGGCTCGTGAGTCCATATACCGAGTTTGGTTTTGATAAGTGAAAGCCTTGCTGAGATATCACTTCACTTCCTGTCTTTGCCGCCAAACTTGATTGGTCACGACGGGTGACGGGTTTTGAATATGGCTTCAAAAAGCAATGCATTTGTGAGGCATGGTCTGACGATCGTCTGCGTAAAGTTTTGTGAAAATCGGATAAACTTTGTGACCTTTGAAAACTTTTAGGTGTTTTTGATAAATCCAATATGGTGGCCGGATCAATTACGATGATGTCAAAAATTCACATCTGTCAGCCTTAGGACCTCCCACAGTATTAACAGACACCACTGTTAAGTTTTAATTCCAAACACATCACCTGTTACAGGCCAAAAACGTAATTCTGCTTATTATAGCGCCACCTATAGGTCAAAAGTCATCAAATTTATTGATTATCCTCCTTATTGGGTCCTGACCCCATGCACTGATTTTGGTTTTTGATGAAATTCAATATGGCGGAACGTCAAACATGGCGGATATTGACGTAATGGGGTGCGTTGAGTTCGGTCTCATCCAAGGATTCCAAATATACCTTAATGTTCAAAAAGTGCATAGATGTAATCAAAAAATTGAAAGGTTGGTGGTGCTAGAGCACGTGAAGTGCAGACATGAAACTTTGTGAAATTAAACAGCTTCGCTGGTTGGCCCCCAACTAGCCTTGAAAACTGATTGAACTTTGAAGCTTCATGCACAATCAAAGACCTTATTCATTTGCACTAATAGTCTGCTCTTTGCGATGTCCTTTCTATCGACAAGCTGATGGCAAATTGGAAAGATCTCCACAATAGGCACAGAAGCTGGGGGCAGAGGGGCTAACTGAAAGCTTAGTCAGCAGAGTGACACAATCCCATCCCATCACCCAGAGATTCAGTGTAAAAACACAATCAATCAATCAAAAACACAGACAATCACAGCAACAATGGAGAAGAAGAAAGCTCTCACAACAAATGTTGTGTAAAAGTTGCATGTTTGGCCCAAAAACCAACAAAGCAAAGAGTCAAGCCATCAACCTCAGAGAAAATATACCCAGCATCAATCTATTTTTAGGGCTCATTTTTATTATACGGTTTTATTTCCTCCAAGCATCATCTCTTTTCACTGACAAATAGTTATTTTTAGATGAAAATGCTTCGCATTTCATTTATGCTCCTCAATTTGTTTTATGAGAGAGAGTCCAATGCTGGGATGCTGTAGAGGACCTGAAAAATTTAGGGCCACACTGCCTAAAGTCATGTATATTTTCAAACCACAACTGAAACCACAACATTGTATTGTAAAAATGATAACGACCTTGTAGGTGTACCAAGTGACATGCAATCAATAGACATATACACTGTACAGCCCTTATTTAAGCAATAAGCCCCGAGAGGCCGTAGGTTACACTGATTCTACAACAGCTAAGGGGTGTTGTTAGGCACGACATGCTAGCGGAGTCGAGTAGCTTATTGCTTTTCTAAAACTGTAACTATAAATACCTGGCAAAGTTTCATAAAGTAAAGGCACAGCAACTAAAAATGGAACCGATTTATTCATAGATAATCACTCTTCCGCCAAGAAATATATTTCCTCTATCTGAATGGTTGCCAAGCAATTTCGAGATACAGCTACTTCAACTTTTGTATCAAGTTATGGTAGCGCAGTAATATAGAACGAAATGCGGCCAAGGTGTATGTTTATGCTGCATTTTACAATAGCATCGAACACGATTCAGCCAATCACAATCAAGGACCGGAACTATCAGTTTTAGAAACTGTAGTTCTAAAATGGAAACTGACTCCCTGACCTACCCAAACCCAGCAGTGGCCCTGGGCCTCACTGCTACCTGTCAGATTAAACACTTTTCATGCTAAATCTGCAGTGGTAAGTCTTGATGAGATGATATAACATTCTCTATTCATATCAGGTTCACACCAGGACTTCACCCCCTTGTGATCTGCTCTCTAAAGGCTTCTACATACTCGACGCACCCGACCGGTAGCGCGACACCGTGACGTCAAAATGACGTAGATCTTGCTGGCGCGCCAGGATTTTAGCCAAAGATTGTTAAGGCGGAGCAAGATACTTCGTCGTAGTTCATGTCTATGGGCGCGAAATGGGGATCAAATCCTGTCTGCATAAAGAGGCGTGTCGATGACGTATTGACGAGCGTACGTTGCAACCGGCCAACAGCAGCTGCATAAATAACCGGCGCACACCTGATATAAGGTTGATTTTCTCCAGACTGGAATGCTCAAAAATGCTAAAAATGTACCTGAAATGTTCAGAAGGGTTTGAGGATCATGAAAACGTGCCCAAAATTCACATTCCTAAGTCTATAGAACCAAGACCTTAGCATATGTGGTGAAATTCTGAGCTATGCCCATAGACTTCAATGGAGCAGTCGCTGCCTCTGCTCTGCATAAAGGGGGATTTTGACCCCCCCTCGTGCGATCCGGGTTCCCGGAAGTGGCTCCTGATGAAACATCTTGCTCCGCCTTAACAATCTTTGTTTTAGCCAGGTAGCGCGAGGTAGCGCACCACTCATTTTTTTTCAGACGAGTGCGACAAAGCGGAAACAGGAAGATCGACTAGTTCGAGGGCAAGCGAGAGTTGCAGTGTTTTGTTACAGTCGTGAATTTTTAATAGTTTGCTGGATAAGTTAACAAAGTTACCAGCGAGAGTTGCAACACATGGAATTAAGAGGAAAGAATAGAAACAATTTATTTTCAAACAAAGGATATCTATTAAGGCCTGAACAAAATCTCTTTCCACTTCAGGAAATTACACAAACTCAGCCAGCTGCTAGCTAGCTAGCCAGCTAACTAAACTGTTTAAATGATTAAAATTTCCCTTGGGATGACTAGAGTATCTATCTATATATCCATCTATCTATCTACCTGTGCGCACACCTTGGAAACTAGATGATAATGATGGTGGTAGTTGTGAATAGTAGCAACCAAAGTCTGAAGTACCATCACAGAGGCTAGCTAATAGCAGAGCCCGTTTACATTCTCTGCTACTAGTGTTTCTTAATGCAGCTTCTTCTGCTGTGTAACGTAGTTAGCGTTAATCTTTTCACAACAGCGACACCTCTGTTCAGGAGAATATTGCAACTAGTGTCGTGACCACGACGCGCGAGTATAAATGGTTACGGCGCTCCTGTGACGTCACATTGTCGCGCTACCGGTCGGGTGCGTCGAGTATGTGGAACGTTTAAGGGCCATCAAGAGGGTTCAGCCACCTCTGTGCTGATTTGACTCAAGTCTGTGAATTCATTTGCAAAGCTCACAGCAGATGCTGATTTGGATTTTTATCAGAGGATCCCCTGCACCTTTGTACATCTTATACTATTTGCCTAATGGAGATTGAGTATCTATCTATATCATGCAACAATATAGCCACAGTTTTCTCAGAGAGGTGTGTTTCTACACGGTAGAGCACAGTCAGTCATGCTGTGTTTAGCAGAGGAATGCACACACCACCCACAGTCCTGCGGAGCCACACTCTAATAATCTATAAGCTTACATGTACCACATGCTCCTCATTATTAATTCTATCTCTGAGGGAGCAGAGAGAGGGCCTTAAGCACTGCCATCTGGGCCTGCGCGCCGAACACTATTATGTAGTCAACCTGCATCAGAAACTGCCCTCTGAACAGATGTCATGATTGCAGAAGAACATGTCGTGGAAATCATCCACTTCCCAAAACCTCCAATCCAACTAGCACTCTGATGTCAAAGACCCGAAGGAGAACACCAAGACGAGAGAAGCTGAAGACTGTTGATCCTTTATTCACCGTATTGCAGTGATAATACAATCCAAACAGAGTCAGGACTGGACCGTCAGGCAATAGAGTGGTGAGTGGCAGCTGCTACCCCGATGAGATCTGATCTGAATGTGCCTGAGCTCTCTCCTTTATACTCTCGGGGGCCTGAGAGGCGTTCCTATCCCCAGGAACGTCACCAGGCCCCTTTTGGCCAATCAGAGCGTTTTGGGACCTGAGATATTGGTGGAAACTCCTCCTCATATGAACATTAAAAAATGTGTGTTGCTAGGCAGAATACATGTGTCCAGGTTCTATGTGTAATCTGTTGCCAGGCAGGGTACGTTTTGATTTGGTTCTACGTGTCACTTCAACATCTGGTTTCACTTCCTCTCTCTGGAAGTCCCTGCTTCTCCTTTTCTGCTAGCCCCTTCTATTTTATGCCCTTCTGGTAAGCACCTTTCTTCCCCAGGCCCTGTCTGGTTTACTTCCACTCTTAGCCTTTGACCGTCCAGTCTCATGACTTCCAGTAAATGTTTGCATAACAGGCAGACTACATGTTCCAGTACATTGTTTGCATAACAGGCAGACTACATGTTCCAGTACATTGTTTGCATAACAGCTGCACACACTATTTCCAGTACATGTTTGCATAACAGCTGCACAATGACTGCCAGTAAATGTTTTGCATATTAAATGGAAGGTCTCCTTACTAGACCAGTACACACACACAAGCATTATTATTAAATGTGTCTAGATAATATCACCACATATTCCCCCCTTCGAGGCTAAATTAGCCTCGCTATGCAGCATAAGCATCATTTAAACAAAGGAGTGTGTCATAACCTCGTATATTGTCATAACACCTCAGGCTATGTGCACATGAGCGAGTTGCAGGGGAATAGTGTCCACTACTACAAATCTTATTGCGCACGTAAAATCTTAAACCTTATAACTAGTAAATGTGTTGGCATCATTGCCCTTATGAGAGTAAATAACATCGGTAGGCAAGCCCTGAACGCCCAGATCAGGTGACAGAAAGACCAATTTCTTGTTACGAACATATGGCTAGGACCCGAGACGGATTTGTCCCCAAAGCGGCTAATGTGCTAGTCACCTTGAGCATAAAAGGAATTTCATGCAACGGCCATTGGTGCCAAATCGGAGTTACATAACAACTTCATGATCCCACTGTCGCTTGCCCATCCCCTACTGGCTTCTTTAGCAGTAAATGGTATATACGGCCCCTTTTCCGGCCTCTATGCGTCACACTACACCCCCCTTTGTTACTCGCATCGTCATCCCCTTTCTCCTCCGGAGTCCTCCGGGCATTCACACTAGCGTGAGAATGGGTGAGCACACCGGCCGCAGGCGCGCTGCACCGAGGGGACGGGCCGCCATGCTCTGCCTTAGGTTGCCCCTGCTGGCCAATGGGGTCGTACCCGTCCTCGAGCGCTGACCGCGCCACACACCTGCCACACCACTAGGCGGGCCAGGTCCGGCGTGCGGTAACTTGGGGTGAGGTGATCACTTCTAGTAGCAAGCTTGGTTACGTCTATCCAGATTTGGATGGCCTTGCATTGGAGGGCTAAACCTCCATAAAACCTAAGTTACCGTTTATGTATAGCGAAGCACTAAGATGAAATTGTATTCGAGATCACTTAAGGCGACCTATTCGTATCGGGTCACAGCCCCTAATACCCCTTGACTCTAGTATCTTGACTCTGTCACCTGGGCGTGCAGTCACGTGCCTTGTGAATTACCTGTCAGTGTTGTGTATGTGAGTGTGCGTCAGTGTGTGTGTAGAGGTGGGTGACTCGCAGGACCCCACCCCTACTCGTACATATCCGGGAGAGGAAACTCCGGGGGAGGAAACTCCTGCCCTGAATTCCTTTCCATTGTATAACCCTCGTTGAATTCGTCTTCCATTATTCGCCTCACACTAGTTTGTACTAAAAGGATCCTCTCACTCGCATCCTCCTCGTCCCAGGGCATCCTTATATTTTGGACTACTAGTTGTCTAGCGACCACTTTGGAGCAACCCTTACCACAACATTGAGTAACACAGCAAAACATTCCTACCACTAAGGCTGCTCCGAACAATAACTTTCCCAGAAATGCTACAATCTTACCCCCCCATGACCCAAAGGTGTCCGTTAGCCACTGGGCTACGGGGGCAAAAATATCCGGGAGTCCCGCAAATGTCGGTGCCAATCCAGAGTTCTCGTGGGCCTCCTTGTTGACGGCCTTGAGCCTGTTCATCGCGTTTGTGAAGTCATCCATGTTCTCGCCTTCACCTGGGACGTACGTACAGCATGAGTCTGTTCCGACGATTGCGCACACTCCACCTTCCTTTGCCAGTATCCAGTCCACTGCTATCCTAGTTTCCATTGCCATCTTTGTGGTGGCGTTCAGTCTTCTATCAACTGCGTTGAACGCATCTATTGTGGCATTCATGAACCGTAGGGCGTTGTAGTGGATGTAGTTGATCCATTGAACGTTCTTGGCGATGCCTATGGATGCTCCGTAGACGGGGATGGCGGCTTCAAATCCGGCGAGCACCTCGTCTCGCGCTTTGAACTGTCTCGGGACGTTGTGGGGCTGCCCGAACATGTCCATATATACTCCATTGTTGGCGTCCCTCCGACTTCTCCTCAAGTTCCCTTCTACGGGTGTCTGCTGGTTGCGCCCTGGGCCAGTCGAGTTCAATGTTGAGTTGCATTCTGACCAGGGGACTATGTAGGTTTGCTGGGCCAGGGTGACCCTTGCACACTTTCCCCTCCAGCGTTTCGGAAGGGTGTTTCGCAGTCCCCATCGTCTTCCACAGGCCCACCATAAGTCTGCCAGCGGAACATCCCGTTCGTCCGTCCAGTTTACACCCAACATCGTGATGTTTGCTTCGACTCCAATCCTCTTCCCGTTTTCGCTCCTCTCTACTAGGCGAAACAAGTAGTTGTTGGATTCGTGGACCCACTTTGCTGCGCAGTGTCCTTCAAACGCTCCTACATCCGTCGGGCCTCCTTTGACCATGCCTTCAAAGGGGGGTGCTTCAAAACATTCAAACTCTACGTCTTCTGGTATTTCATAGAGGCGGTGTGTTTTCCTCGCTACCCTGGTTCCTATGCCTGGGTAGTCTTTTGCACATCTCGCCTCATTTTCTTGGACTCTGTGCGTTGCCTTTCCCTTCCTTCGTTCTGCAGATGAGGGGCCTATACCAGTCCCCCACTTACGTAATTTCTCACTTCCTAATTGCTCAAGACATGCAAAGGGAGACAGCTTGTCTTCTTTGTACTGTCTTCCCGACGCTCGATATACCGCATCCTCTTCTCCAGTTCCTGGTGCTGGTAGTATGGCCAGCTTTGGTCTCACTGCTGAGCACACATAGCACCCTCCTTCTGGCTTCACTGTCTTTGCTGTGTACTTGGCCCATTGTATCCATGAATTGTCCTCCCACTCCTCCAGAGCGCTTGTTGATCTCTTTCTTCTTCTTTTGGCCTGAGTCCCATCAGTCTGGTTCTTTGACGGGTTTTCTGGAAGCGTGCTTGTACTATTTACATTTTTGCTCTCATTCTTGCTTTGAGTCGTTGCACTGTCCAGCACCGGAGTCGTTGCACTGTCCAGCACCGGAGTCGTTGCACTGTCCAGCACCGGAGTCGTTGCACTGTCCAGCACCGGAGTCGTTGCACTGTCCAGCACCGGAGTCGTTGCACTGTCCAGCACCGGGGTGTATTCGTTGCTTCCCGATGCTTCTGACTCCGGGGTGGGCATCTCATCTCCTGATCCCTCTATGTACAGAATATTGTTCGTGTCTATGGCACCGTCGTCGAGCAGCTCCTCTCCGTCCCTTCGCAGGTCGTCATTGGGGGCGGCAGTCCGTACCCCCTCCGTCGCTTTCGTCGTCCTCTGGGAATCCCTGGAGAGGCCAATCAATGGCCTCCTCGAAGCCCCCAGTCCAGTGGGCATCGGGGGAGTCGTCCAGGCCGATCCCTCGGAGTACTCGTCTTGTCTCTCGGCTGGTCCCTGGGTGGCTGTCCCCGAAGTGGGGGCCACCCGTGAGGTGCCCTGAGTCCGTCGGCCTCTCCACAGGCTCCGCAGGAAGCTGCGAGCCCTGTCGAGGAGGTGTCCGGGGGGGAGGCGTAAGGACAGCGGGTAGCCTGAGCGCGTCGAGGGCCTCAGCGATCTCTGCGGCGGATGGCTGTGCTCCAGTCTGGTCGTCGGCGGGGGCGTCGGCTGGGTACGGGTAATCCCAGTCGGCGTAGAAGTCTCCAAAGTCGATGGTGTCGTTCCCTTGCTGGTGTGGCGGTGGCGGTGCTTCTTCCCTCGACCTCGGCGTTTCTTCGGCGTCACTTCCCGTGAGGTCGGGTGTGGTCGCGGCCCGAGAGTGGGCTGTGGGGTCAGCTGGTGGATCACCGCTGGTCGAGGCGGTGGCAGGTCTGGATACTTGGGATTCGGGAGTGGCTCCCATTTCAGGTGGATGTCGCCTTCCCATCCTCGAGCCTGGCTCGGCTCCAGCATCGCCAGCACCTGTAGGCATAGATAGGGGAGGGAAAACAACAGGCACCCTAGGTACATTCCGCCCAGGGTCATCAGCAGGAGCCGGCAGTATCCTCCGCCTCGTACTCCTACGCGCACCTGGTCCTCCCCTTTGTTCCCCACCACCATCATCCTCCCCGGGGGAGTCTGGTGGGGGTCCTGGCGGGCCCTGGTCCCCGTCATCGTTTTCCACTTCCTCTGGCCCTCTCGCTCCTTCTGGTGGCACCGCCCTGTAACAAGAGTTAAGGTGATACCACAAATCTGATCCTTGCACTCTTACCGCCCGGGGGGTAGCCTGGGTCACTCTGTAGGGCCCTTCTGCCCTGGGGTCGAGACACGATCTCTTAAACACCCTCAGGTACACCCAGTCTCCCACTTGGATCGGTCCGGGCTCAGTCCTCCGCTCCCGAGCTCTTTCTCTTCTTTTCTGCTCGTTGAAAACTGCCCTGTGAACTTGAGAAAGCTGTTTAATGTAACTGCTTACTTCCTGTTCTAGAATTTCCAGCGGAGGCCTCTGATCCCCTCTGAACCGTGGTGTGGGCATTGCCCGCCCCGTCACCATTTCATGCGGGGTCAGATGCGTGGTTCGATTTTTTTCGCAACGCATTTTCATCAGCGCGATTGGTAGCGCGTCAACCCAATTTAAGTTTGGCAGATTTGGATCGTCATGTGCGCTTTGGACGATCTTCGCTATCTTGTTTTTCAGCGTGCCGTTCGCCCTTTCAACCATCCCCTGGGACTGCGGGTGGTAAACACAACCAAACCGAGTCTTGATGCACAGTGCCTGCGCAATCTTTTTCCACGTGTTGGCCGTAAACGCTCGGCCATTGTCGCTACTGATTATTTCTGGGATCCCAAACCTGGGTATCACTTCCCTTGCTAGGAATCGAATCACCGTTTTCTCGTCCTGCCCTCGGCTTGGGCAGGCTTCTACCCATCGTGAGTAGCGGCATATTATCACCAGCACGTGTTTGTACGCGTTTACCGTTCGACCCATGTCGATGTAGTCCATTACCAGGTGTTTGAACGGTCCCTCTGGGAGTGGCACGTGTCCCAGGGGCCGTGGTCCTATGCCTATTGTTATGTTGTTTCTGTAATTGTGTGTAGCACAGGTGTGGCAATTTCTTAGCACGTAATTGATGCGATCTTGAAGGTATGGGGCCCAGAACCCCTTGTCAAGTATCTGCCGCTTGACCTCCCCCCTTGCGCAATGATCCACATCATGCGCATCATGAATGAGGAGATCAAGGAGTCTACTTGGGGCCACCACCCTTCCATCATGACTCCTCCACACCCCATTCCTGCCTTTCGACGCACCCCTTTCCTCCCACAGCAGTGTTTCGGCATGCGGTGCCTTACTCTGTGCGTCTTTGATAGCGCTAAGCGTGAGCATGGGATCCACAATTCTAAGCGTTCGTCCGTCAGGCAAGGTTCGAACCACTGGGGCTTGTATCACTGTGTCGGTTGCCGTAAAAAAACGATCAATTACGCCTGGCGAGTACCTGGCCTCACAGGGCTTGTCCCCGCACTCGGGGCAACTGGCCCTCTGGCATAGCGCGCAACAGACGGGATCTACCTGGTGCTTGTGGTCGTCGTCACACCATTGAGAGCACCACATACATGTGTTGTAAGGGTAGGGGCATTTTGTAGGGCAGGGCACGCTGTGCCCCGTCCTGTTGAGCAGTATTTTATGTGGTTCGTTATCCTGTGGAGATTTAGGGGCGGCATTTGACCTTCTAGCCTCCAACGCCGCTTCCTTTGCTGCCTCATCTGCCTGTGCATTCCCTAGAGTAATGTAGTCCTGTCCCTTAGTATGCGCCTTGCATTTGCATATTGCCAGCGTCTTTGGACGCATCATCGCTGCTAACAACAACTGAATCTGCTCCAGATGCTGGATGGGGCTCCCATCCGATTTCTTGAACCCTCTCTGTTTCCACTGAGCGCCATGCACATGGCAGACGTTGTGGGCATAGGCGCTGTCCGTGTGTACGGTTGCATCCTGTCCCTCTGCCAGAGAGCACGCTGCTGTCAGCGCCTTTAATTCAGCTAGTTGCGCTGAACATGGTTGTGTGCATGGCTCACTCATAACTGTCGCAAATGTTTCTGGACCTGTCATCTGCACTACGCTGAATCCTGCATGTGTCCTGTTGTCATAGTTATGGCTAGAGCCGTCCACAAAGTAGGTGATTCCCTGTCCTAATGGCTCGCTCTGCAGGTCTTCCCTCAGTTTTGAGAAGGCGATTGAATCAGCCACGCAGTCATGTGGCTCGCCCTCATATTCAAGTGGGATGAGATCCGCCGGGTTTCCTGCCGTGTCACATGCCTTTATAGTGACATCTGGGCAGAGCGACAGATTGTAGTACCTCAATTGCCTCTGAGGCGTCACACAGAATTTTCCTTGTTCCACCAACTGTGCTATTGCGTGACTGGTGTGTATCACCACTGGCCATCCCATGGTGATATTAGAGGCTTTGACGTAAGCCGAATATACGGCTTCAAGACCCTGGAAGCATGGGGGGTAGCCCTGGGCCACCGCATCCAGCTTTGAGCTGTAGTAGGCAATGGCTTGTTTGCCGCGTCCATGGCACTGTGTCTGTGCCATAATTGCGGTCATGTACGCGTCTTTTCCTGCTTCCTTCCTGACCGATACGTACAGATAGAAGGGTCTTCCGTAATCCGGCAGTGCAAGTGCTGGTGCTTGCTGTAATTCTCCTTTGATGCGTTCAAACGCCTCGTTTCCGTCCATTGTCCATGTGAGACGATTCCTCAGGTGGCTGGTTCCAGCCTGCACGATCATGGCTCGTAGTGGGGCTATCTTTTGTTCATAGCACTCCACCCAGTCGCTGCTGAAACCTATGAGTCCAATGAACGACATCATTTGCTTCACCGTGTTTGGCTTCGGTGCCTTGGCAATTGCCCCAATGTGTTCCGGGGCGATGCCCTTGTGCCCATGTGAGATCCGGCGACCTAAGTAGATCACCTGGGGCTGTGCAAATTGTAGCTTTTTCCTCGATGCTTTGTACCCCCCTTCGGCCAAGACGGTCAGCACGTGGGCCGTATCCTTTTCACACGTTTCCTGGTCCGGTGAGCATACCAAGACGTCGTCCACATACTGCAGAATCGTGCTTTGGCATGTGATGTGCTTTAAGTCCTCCTTGAGGGCTTGGTTGAAGATGTGCGGTGAGTGCTTAAACCCTTGCGGGAGCCTTGTGTACTGGAACGTCTTGCCCTGATACTTGAATGCAAAAAATTCCCTACTTGCGGGGGCCACCCGTATTGTGAAAAATGCTTGAACCAGATCAATGGCGGAAAACGTTGTTGCACTTGCCGGGATGTTGGTCATTAGTACGTTAGCATGTGGGACGTCCGCCGGATAGTCCTCGATGCGCTCGTTAACGGGTCTGAGGTCCTGGACCATTCTCCACCGCACTCCATCCGCCTTCAGCACGGGAAATATGGGTGTGTTGCACCTTGCGCTTGGGACTTCCTCTAAGACTCCTGCTCCCAGGAGGTCTTCAATTGTCCCTCTTATCCCCTCAGCTGCCTCTGCTGAAATGGGGTACTGTGGCTGGAAAGGCAGCGTCGCTCCTGGTTTCAGTCTGAACTCCACAGGGCTTGCTGACTTGACCAGCCCTATGTCCCCATCTCCTTGTGACCATACCGCAGGCGGCACCTTTCTCAATATTCTCTCTGCCCGTTCGGCGTCTGTTTCTGTCGCCTCTTGCAGCATCATCATTTTCCAGGGGGTCGGTCCCGGCCTCCCTGTCTTCTTGTCCGCCTCGCCGTCTAGGTAGTACTTCTTATATTCCTCCCATTCTAGGTCGGACTTGTCGATGGGCACATGGTTCTCCTTATCCCAGCATCGATATCCTGCTCCTCCCAGCAGGCCATACATACAGTATGGGTTGCCGTAGGGGCATCCTTTGACGTAGGGTATGTCATAAACCTTCTCCGGGAGATATACTGCTGGTTGTGCTTCCCTTTTCTTTGGGCACCATGACAGATGTCGCATGTACATGCTCCATTCCGCGTCTTCTTTGCTGAACGGTACATGTCTCGTTTTGTCCCAGCAGCGGCGCCCCGCTCCTGGGAACAGGCGGTAGAGGCAAAATTGATTCCCATATGGACATCCTTCAACATAGGGTATCTCCTCTCTCTCCTGTGGTTCTGTGTCCATGATTTCGATTATCTGTGGGACTCCCCACACGGTGACCGGGTTGTCCAATTTTATCCTGAACATTGGCTCTCCTCCTTTACTGACAGCCGTTTGGAGTCGGTCATTTCCTGTGTCCTTCCACTTGACGCACAGGGCCTTGAGCATCACTGGGCCCATCTCTCTTGCTCTGTGACCTCTGGCCACTCTTAGAGTAATGTGCGGCCTTGTTCCGGGCATGTCGAAGATCAAGCCTAGATCCCATCCTTTCGCAAATTTTACCTCGGCGGCCACTCCTTCCTTGGCCACCACCAGTGCGTGTATGTCAAGTGGGATACGTCCCCACTTACTCACGTCCCTATGCCATCTTTCCTCTCTTTCCTTGCTTGGCGTTTGGTCGAATTTTATCGTACAATGAAATGGGCATCTTGGCGTCCTTAGCCGAGCATGAAGGCTGTTTATTTGGAAAGCATACTCGTTGTAGACTACTCGCTCTATGCTTGGCTCCAATTGTCCAATCCAGTAGACCTGGTGAGTTTCAGTTTGAGTCGGGGCACTTATCCTTAGGGCCATTTGGGTTGCCAGCCCTGTTATTTGTACTCCTGTTGGGGAACACTCAATTTGGAGTCTTAGGTTGCACAGTGCGTCCCGTCCCAATAGGTTGACGGGCGTGTGTTCTGCTATTAAGACTGGTATCCTGATTTCCTTGTCTTCTATTTGGATCGATACTGGGGCCGTCATTGGAATTAGCTGCGTTTTTCCCGAGAAACCCACTGTCTTCATAAACTTTCCTGAAGATCTGGGGAGGTGTTGGGCATCTTTTGGGTGAAGACAAGTATATGTTGCCCCTGTATCCACTAAACATTCGACTTCCATGCCCTCGATTAGAACCTGCAGCATTGGTTCTGCGTCAGCTCCCCTTGTCAGGGCGGGGAACTGACCCTCCCCTGGGTTTTCTGGGCCTCGTCAATTCCAGTTTCCCCCGTAAGGGGAGACTGGGCCAGAGGGTCCCTGCATTTGCTGTGGGGCTCTCCCTTGTTGGGGAGCATAGTTCCCTCCTTGCATTTGTCCTTGATTTGCCTGTCCTCCTTGGTTGTTCTGGCCTCCGGTCTTTGTCGGGCAATCCCTGGAGATGTGTCCCGTTCCTCCACACATCCAACATTGAATGCCGTTTCCTTGGCTCTGCTGGCCTTGGTATTGTCCCCTTCCATAGCCTCCTCTGCCTTGTCCACCTCTTCCCTGGCGGAATCCTCCTCTGCCTCTTGGCTGGTACCATTGTTGTCTCTGTTGCTGTTGTTGTGGGGGTCCATATGGCGCTTGTTGCCATGTTTGCATCATGGGCTGCATGGGTTGCGGCTGCATCATTACTGGTTGTTGCACCATAGGTTGCTGTACTATCGGTGGTGGTGGCTGTGTGGTAGGGGCTGTAGCTGGCATTACCGGAGCTTGGGTAACTGCCTTCTTTGCCCCCTTTGCCTCCTGGAGCTGCACATGGGTCAGCTTCCTTATCGCTTCCTTCTCCTGTTGCTCCTCCTTGTCTTTCCCTTGTCTGTACAGAGTTACGTGGTGTACCACTGCCAGTCTAAATTCTTCTTTTGGCATGGCTGCCAGGCGCCAGTCGCTTTCCAGCTGCGTCCTGACTTCTCTTGGCAGTGCGTCCATAACCGCTCTTCTGAATTGCATGGTGAGGGGACCTGAATCTTCTGGTCTTTGTTCCATCCTTATCGTCCATTCCTGCGCTGCCCTTTCCACGAAGGCTGCGGGGTTATCACTGTCCTTGAGTTTCTCTATCCAGACGGCTGAGGGGCTGTAGTGGTTGGGGTAAGCTGCCCTTAGGGCCTTCCACACATCGTTCCGGACGCTATCAAAACACAGGGCGTCTCTGCTGGGATTCATCAACCGCCCTAGGTTTTCTCTCTCCAGTACAGCCTCTGTGTCAGCCTTTCCCAATATCAGGCCGAGCAGATATTTTATATCTCCCACGGCCAGGTTTCGGCCTTGAGTCTCTGACTCTAGCCGACTTATCCATCTGCCCGCTCCCTCATGCAGGACAGGGAGCCGTGAAATGAGGCCATTCACATCTGAGTGGGTCCATGGCTGGTAGTGGGCCGTTTGGTTTTTTGTTATTAATGGTGCCATCACAACCGTTTCTTCCTCGTCCAATTCTTCTGGGATGGCTTCCATTCTTTCTTTTCCTTTCCGTGCCCTCTCTCTTTCTTTCTTTCCCTCCTTTTCCAGTTTTTCCAGCTCCTTCTTGTTTTCCTTTAGGCCTTTCTTGACTCCCCCTTCGATCTCGTCGAGCCCCTTTCGCACTCCTTTTCTGATCTCGTCCAGGCCTTTCTCCACTCCTTTCTTCATCCTGCTGATTCCAAACAGTCCTGTGGCGAGCACACTGGGTGGTATCATCACTGGGAGTATTCCGGCCCGCCCTTTACATGCCTCTGTTTGTCGCTGGTGGGTCCTCACACCCTTCTCTCCTTTGAACGTCCTTCCGCAGCCGAGACACACTGAGGGGTCCTCTCCCCTCGGGCCCTGTGGCAGTTCTCTCTGAGCTTGCTCTTCGAGGAACTGTTCCAGGACTCCCAGTCCTACCTCCTCGTCTTCCGCTGACTCGTAGTCCTCTCCTGAGCCAGCCTGGCTGTCTGCCCCGTCCGTACCTTCCTCCTCTTCTTCCGCTATCGTGGTTGGACCGCAGGCCAGTTCGAAGGTTAGTCGGCGGGCCCTCCTCTTCTTCTTCATCTCTTCCTCTCTGAGCCTTCCTTCTTCTTTCTCTCGTGCTCCCATCTCCTCCATTCTTTTCAGGACTTCCGTCATTTCTCTTTTCAGGCTTTCGCCGCAGTTCCTGCAATCCTTTTTATACCTGGCATGTTCTGGCGTGCTTCCTGGGCCTGTCCCCTTGTCTTCCCACTTCTCCATCTTTGTTAACTCCTCTATAATCCCTTCGGCCAGTTCTACCTCCTGTGATCCGATCCTTTTAGCGGCTTTCAACTCCTTCAGACCCTTTTCCATTCTCTCCATTTTTTCCTCATACCGTTCTTCAACCCTCTGTTCCTCTCTTCTTCTGTTTTGGTATCTCTCTTCCGCTTGCCTAATGGCTTTTTCCACTTTCCTCCAGCACACCTGGGTGTATTCCTCGAGCTTCCGCCATGACTCTCTGCACCCCTCCTTCACCGGTTCCTTGTCCATCTGTGACCTCACCCAGGCCAGGGTCTTCATGGCCTCTCTATCTCGGGCTTCTCTTTCTTCCTCCCCTGTGGCCTCTACCCACTCTCTCATGACTGTCTTTAGGTGGTCCCACAGCCTCCCATACCATTGTCTCTGTTCCTCTTCTCCCTCCTCAGGGGCTCGTTCCTTCCTTTGGCCTGGAAGGCGTGGGGGCTTGCTTTCTCCAGCTTCTGGATCACCTGTACGCTTCTTCTGGCTCTCCTGCCAGAGTTCTTGGGGGCTGGTCACTGGAGATCCGTCTGTTTCCCGGTGGCCTCTTAGGCTTGCGTGGTAGTCACTCACCACCTGCTCTTCCAACTCTCTTGCAGCTTTTCCTTCCTCATCCCACTCTTTTTCTTCACCCGGCTCTGTTTTTTCCAGAAGGTGTTCTGGGAGCGTTTCTCTGGTGGGGGATGATGGTGGCGATGCCTGTGCGGACGCCGGTTGGGAGGTTGATGGTCTCGGCTGGGGGTTGGCCTGTTCCCACCTTATTCTCTTTACTTCTTTCAGCACCTCCGCGCAGGTCCCTTCCAGGGTGATCCCCTTCACCATTAGTGGGGCCTGTACTGCCAGGTGCACCGTTGGGGCCTGTGACCCATATCCCGGTGCTTGTATTGCCAGGGCCCGTGGGTCCCTTTCTTCCAGGCGCCGGATTATTTCCCGCACGTTGTCCTCTTCTCGCGGCACCTCCGGGTACAGTTTGTCCTTTTCCCTGTATGGGGGAGGACGCAGCTCCTCCATGGGCGGAGCTCCCGGCTCTGTTGCTTGGGTCGGGGCGTCCAGCTCTTTCTCTGTGGGCTGCGATTGGGGGCACTTCTCTGTGGTGGGCGTTTCAGGCGGCGTGTCATCCTGGTCCGCCCTTTGCCTTCTCTTTCTCT
Organism: Alosa sapidissima; assembly: GCF_018492685.1. NCBI lineage: Eukaryota > Metazoa > Chordata > Actinopteri > Clupeiformes > Clupeidae > Alosa > Alosa sapidissima. Next base: position 24,861,379 of record NC_055957.1, on the reverse strand, counting down.
CCGATATCTTAGCAAAGGCCTCCAGAGTCTTCAATTCCTTTTCTCTTTTTTCCTGCCTCCGTGGGCCTTTGTCATAACCCTTGTGGTTCATGATCTTTTCCCTCATTTGAGCAATTATTGTCGGGTTGAGTGACCCTTCTCTTGGCCATGCTGTGTGGTCTCCTTTGTATCTTAGGAACCACTTGTGGTTGATGTTCTTCACGTCCTTTTCAGCAATGGCATTCTCCCTTACCACTTCCTCCAGAGGTGTCATTGCCCTGGTTGCCATTTTTTCTTAGAGGTCGTTGTCTTCGGTGGAATGGGGATTTTTTGCCGTAGTCTAGTTCGTTTATGTCCTCCCGGTCAGTGCAGAACACGCGATAATCCTTTTCGTATTGCCTTTTTCTCTCCCTTCTGTATCTGTTCTGGTCTTTTTCCTCCCAGTCCAGTCGTAGGTCGCTCACCAAGTATAGTATAGAGTTCTGCACGTCGCCCCACTCCTTGAAGACAGTATTCAGTTTGCCTCTCCTTTCTTCAAATGCTTTTCCTCTATCGTTCACTGCGCTTATGCTCCACCCGTCACTCCCGTGCTCGGAGATTCTTATTGTCCACTTCTCTTTTATCTTCAGGTCACCCGATGTAGCCTCTCCTTTACTTCCGGCTGCTTGGGGCTGTGGTTCCTCCTGTTTCCTCACTGGCAGGCTATTAGGGGTTAGTTTACTCAACAAGGAAAGCGTCGCTTTTAGGTCTATGTCGTCTCGATTTTTGCACCTATACGGGAATTTGCACTCAAAGGGGGCCTCTCCCACGTATCCTACGTATTCTCGGCCCTCTCCGCTTCTGACGCTTGTCTCCCAGTCGTGTTCGTCGTATTCAACGATATCTATGGCCCAGAGTACGTTCTGCTGTCCCTGTTCCATATACTTTCAACGTTTCTCCTGGACCTGCTTAGTAGGCTTCTGTGCTTTGTTAGTCCGATGTATCGCTATCGTCGCTCCTTGTGTCCATAGGTGTTCCTAACTCTAACGGGTAAGCTTTCCCTATCAGATACTCTATTTTTTCTAGTAGCTCTGTGTAGCTGTGGCACCGATATGCTCCGTTCACGAAACCCTCTCGGTTTCTTGTAAATATGCACCACTTATTATCCTGTAGCCGAATGAAAGTGATATGCCACTTACTTTCTAAGTTCATTCGCTATTTGTGGGCTTTACTCTGTTTATTCTCTCTAGTTCCTGTTTTTGCTTTAATATTGAGTCCTTATCTTTTTCTTTTCAATAATACTTCTTTACTCAAGATTACCTTTTAACCTTTTATTTTGCTTTTACAAAGTACATTTATTGACTTTATTTTCTCTTTATTTTATTGAAGCAGGTACAACACTTTCAATTTAAGCCAAGTCAGCGGATTACAAATTTTGTTAAGCCGTTACTGCGGGGTTTTTATTCAGTTCAAGCAGTTGTTATAGAGGCCCTGCAGTAGTGCCTCCCCTTTGACTAGCTCTCTATCTATATTCTCTATCTGTCCTTCTCCTTCTTGCAGCTGGGGAATCCCTCTCAAACTTGCGCTTCCTTCCCTCAGGTGGGGCAAAGAGCTGGTCAACCACTGGCCTTGTGTTCACCCCCACAAACTTTCCTACCTGCTCTATTACTGTCTGCAGTGCCAATGGTGCTACGCTGGTGCCTAGTCTTGAGTGGGTTCCTCCGTATTTGTCACGGTGGTCAACATGAACTGAATATTTATCCCTAGTGCTCCCTTCCTTGTTCCAGAACACTGACACTGATAAAGACTCTCTCATAAAATCGGCCAGCCTTCCTCTGTCTCGGCCAACTATCTCTTTCAGCGCCTGTTCTATATCCTGCACTGGCTGGGGCTCAGTCGGGCTATAGCTTGAGTTAGACCGGGGGTTGGTTGGGTTATAACTTGTGGAGGGCGGTGAGCTATATCGGGGGGTGGCTGGGCTGTTAACTACACGGAACGGGCTGCGAATCAGCTGGTGGGACACGGTGTTGCCTGGATAGGGAGTTGGAGCTCTCACTAGACCCCCTTGACCTGACTCCTGGTGCCCCTCTTCCTCTGACCCTAGGCTGCTGTATCCTGTCTCTGGTGGGGCACTTACTTCCCCTGGCTCAATGTCTGCCTCTTCCTCTCTCACACTACTGTTTGGAGTGAACTCTTCTGGGGAGTCTGTGTCTGGTTCTTCCTCACCTGAATCATCAGAAATTTCAAAGCGGTAGAGGACTTTTCCTAGGGTCTCTGGCCTATGGTCCCTCACAATCCTAATCTTGGGCAATATTGTTACTCTAACAGGGGGCTCGGGGGGGGCATCTGCGAAAACCTCCAACAACTGCAACAATCTCCTTATGTCCAGGCTATGGTTGCTGTGCAACTGTCTTATGAATATTGCAGCTGCAACTTCTATTATGTGGGTTTGACTTCCGTCTGTTAGCGTGGCGATCCTTCTTCCCTCGCCGAACTCCTCTACCTCAAATTTGTATGTGCGCTTGTCTTGCATCTATTGTGGGCCCATGCCCGGGCGGTCAAAAGAAAACACAACGGCGCACACTCAGTTTTTACAGAAACAACAGCAGATTATAATAAAATGTATTTTGTTCATCACTCTTTGCTCAGGACAGTTTCACACGTTCAACTTACAGTTGATATTGCAGTTTTTCTTATTAACTTAAACACACATATATTTTAGGGCAGCCCGTGCTCCCTTTACACAAAATACTATTTTTGTTTTCTCCTTGAAAACTAGATTTCCTCCTTGGAAATTAAAACACTATTTTAGCTTTCTCCTTGAAAACTAGATTTCCTCCTTGGAAATTCTTACATGGCCATTTAACTCAGTTTTCTCCTTGAAAACTATTTTAACCGGTTCACAAAATTACAAAACGCTTTTTTTTAAGACCAACAGTACAACCCAATCTCTGTCTGGTGTCTCCACTATTCTTTTGAGGATTCAGGTTAGCACCCCTTCCCGGCCTACCCACCGACTCCCACAGTACAGTTCTCCCTAATAATAAGCAAACTGCTTACCTTTTGGGCCCGGAGAACTGCACTGGAGAAGTCTGCTTCACCCGGGACGGAACTCTTTCCCTTGTTGAATCCTTTCAAATCTCGGTAGGAACCTCCAGATCTGTCGTGGAAATCATCCACTTCCCAAAACCTCCAATCCAACTAGCACTCTGATGTCAAAGACCCGAAGGAGAACACCAAGACGAGAGAAGCTGAAGACTGTTGATCCTTTATTCACCGTATTGCAGTGATAATACAATCCAAACAGAGTCAGGACTGGACCGTCAGGCAATAGAGTGGTGAGTGGCAGCTGCTACCCCGATGAGATCTGATCTGAATGTGCCTGAGCTCTCTCCTTTATACTCTCGGGGGCCTGAGAGGCGTTCCTATCCCCAGGAACGTCACCAGGCCCCTTTTGGCCAATCAGAGCGTTTTGGGACCTGAGATATTGGTGGAAACTCCTCCTCATATGAACATTAAAAAATGTGTGTTGCTAGGCAGAATACATGTGTCCAGGTTCTATGTGTAATCTGTTGCCAGGCAGGGTACGTTTTGATTTGGTTCTACGTGTCACTTCAACATCTGGTTTCACTTCCTCTCTCTGGAAGTCCCTGCTTCTCCTTTTCTGCTAGCCCCTTCTATTTTATGCCCTTCTGGTAAGCACCTTTCTTCCCCAGGCCCTGTCTGGTTTACTTCCACTCTTAGCCTTTGACCGTCCAGTCTCATGACTTCCAGTAAATGTTTGCATAACAGGCAGACTACATGTTCCAGTACATTGTTTGCATAACAGGCAGACTACATGTTCCAGTACATTGTTTGCATAACAGCTGCACACACTATTTCCAGTACATGTTTGCATAACAGCTGCACAATGACTGCCAGTAAATGTTTTGCATATTAAATGGAAGGTCTCCTTACTAGACCAGTACACACACACAAGCATTATTATTAAATGTGTCTAGATAATATCACCACAAACACTCAATCAGAGACACCATTCACTCACTGTGCGGTTCATACACGGTCATCCAAACTCAGTTCAGAGGAGGCAGAGTATTACTCTGAGTAAATGTTTGCTGTAAGCTCTTAATTTATTTGTGTTTGGCTATAAGTTTTTGCCTGAATTCACTGCTTTTACAACATAAACAATAATTTAACTACTTTTTTATTTTCTATTTTTTTTATTTTTTTATTTTATTTTAGAGCCTACAAAATGTTGTGTTAGTGCCTGAATATATGCACTGACTGCAATCTGCACCAAGGATACAAGTTACATTACATTTGTGCCTCATTAAAAAAAACTGTCAATATAAATCAATTAACAGTTTTAGTTTAATTAAGCAATAAGCTAAAACCTAGTTTTAGTTTAATTAAGCAATAAGCTAAAACATGTGCCTAAAACCCCCCTTAGCTGTTGTAGAATCAGTGTAACCTACGGACTCAAGTGGCTTATTGCTTTTCTAAAACTGTTGCTATAAATACCTGGCAAAGTTTCATAAAGTAAAGGCACAGCAACTAGAAATATAACGAGTTATTCCTAGATAATCATTCTTCCACCAAGAAATATATTTCCTCTATCTCAGTGGTTCTCAAACTGTGGTACGGGTACCACTGGTGGTACGCGAACTCTCGCTAGTGGTACTCAGGGAGTCTCCAAGGTGTCTTTTCATAAAGACTTGACAACGCAAAACAGTATGTACAATGTAAAATATGTAGTTGAATTGGCCTATGCACCTGTATTTTAATGTCGGTCTAAATGGTGGTATTTGGAGAGCCAATTGTTTTTGTGGGTGGTACTCATTGTGAAAAGTTTGAGAACCACTGCTCTATCTGAATGGTTGCCTAGCAATGTCGAGACGCAGTTACTTTAACTTTTGTATTAAGTTATGGTAGCGCAGTAATATAGAACGAAATGCGGTCAAGGTGTATGTTTATGCTGCATTTTGCAACGGCATCGAACGTGATTCAGCCAATCAAAATCAAGGACCGGAACTATCCGTTTTAGAAGTTTGTTTTAGTTTTTGTTTTGGGAACTTTTTTAAATTTGACTTGGCATTTATTGTAGATGTTCTCTGTAATAATGATTGCCTGCACTCAGGCCCGTCGCTAGAAGGCAAGCAAACCAAGCAATTGCTTGGGGCCCCGAGCTGGCCAGGGGCCCTAAGACAACGACTGGTTAAGAACAAAATGCAATGACAAACTGTGAGCGCCCCTTTGATAGTCAATGCAGTAAAGTGCAACGACACTGTTACCGGCAATACCGGGATCCCCCTCAAGGGGGCCCTTCTCAGTAGTCGCTGACAGCAGCCAGCCAGCCAGGTTCGTGATCTCTGCTGCCGGCAAAAGTTATGCGTCCGGAAGCCAGAAAAGAAAGAAGAGAAAGGAAGAGGGTGACAAGAAAAAACAAGATAGTGGTAAGTGATAAATTACACTGGATAAAATAGCTCTACTTGTCTTGTACAAATGGTGTAATGTGGCAGCAGGAAGGCTAGCCTAGCAAAAAATGTTTATATTAAAGAAGCCCTATGCAACAATTTTAAATTACCTTAATTATGCAGGTTGAGAGTCGTTCTGATGGTTCTACAACACTTTTTGGGTCGTTTGGTGGGTGCTTCGTCTCTCCCTAGTGCTTCTCCGCGGAAAAAACGAATATGCAACTTTCTGGTCGCGGTCCGAACACATTCGGAAGTATCCAATTGCGCCTCGAAAATGTAGTCAGATTGTAGTTTCTAAGAAGACTGCAAAACGGACTCTGACTTGGCTTTGTTGCTGTTGAAATTGTAAGTAGCCTTCCCTTTGGGTGAACTTTGTTTTTGTAATGGGGTTTGATAGTCTCTTGAATAATGTGTTTGCTCGACCGTTTTATTGTGAGCCCTGTATGTGTTTAGCTTGGTTTCTTGATGGCTAGCTCGCTAGCTAGTGGGGGTTTAGCGTAGCAGTCACTTGCTACCGAAGCTGCAGGGGGAGCTATGTCGTGAAAAATGCGAGCCCAAATCTAGCGAAAACCCAGAAACAGCGAAGGCATAACCAGACCTGCATAGGGCTTCTTTAACTACCTGCCTGACGGCCCATGCTGAAGTTACAAACTAGAACAGTTAGCGCAACTTTTTTTTCCTAACGGACGGACGGACGGAATATGGTTACATACTGTAATATGTTTTTTAACGGGATAAGGAAGACGCAGATCTGTTCCAGAATCACTGTTTATCGTATTTAATGACATAACATTGCTATAGCTTTGTAGGCCTAATAGGTTTTGATGAAAGTGGCATAGCTTCTCTGCTATACTAACCGTGATAATCTATTTACCAAATGGGGGCTAGGAAAACCACACGATAAATTCTGTGCATCAAAGCAGACTGGAACATTTATGTCTAGTAGTATTCATGCACGCCAGCTGTTTACTGTCTTTAAAGCACAAGGTGCGTCTGTCTAATTCTCAAACAGCAGACGCTTAAATGCTATGTTAAGCTACAAGTAGGCCTAGGTCAATGTATAACATTAGCTTGGGATGTTTTTACAGTGCATTGGTAGTTGTGAAAGCAGCTGCATCCCTTCTAAATATGAAAATATGGAAATGCTAACATATCTTTTCTTTCTCCCTCAAGGTGCTTTGCTTAAATTGCTCAGCCCTCAGGCTCTTCCTAAGGATACCTCCACTGATGAAGGTAGAGTGAATTTCTCTCACTGAGCTGAGCTGTTAATGACCTTTTCCAATATGCTAACAGTGAAATGGTCAAACTTACTTCACAGGTAATTTCAGATTTTTTTTCAATTATTTTCCCAGGTACACCATCAACTTCATCTTCCATCATGAGGAAGAAGCTGACATTGGATTTTATGGTACGGTGGTGTTTTTGCAAATGTTCAAATGTTCAAAATGTTCAAAACTAATGCACAGTATATATATGCAACAGCAGTATTTGCACTGTCAACATTTTTTATTTATATAAAGTGTGGGTGAACTTAAACTGTATGGCTATGCTGTGGTTCCTGTAGGCTTTGTGTGCTGTAGGGGGGGGGGGGTGCTCCATGTCCATTTTGCTTGGGGCCCCCAAATTCCTTGAAACGGCCCTGCCTGCACTCCAACCCTACTCACCTCCTACATGATGACTACAATAGATTTCAGAAATGTAGGAATGCTTCTCTAAGGGGAACTCTAAGGCATACTTTTGAAGACATGCATAGAAAAATGAATGTTTTTTTTAAGTGAGTTTTGAGTATGCTGAAACTTAATCAAGTTTTGCCTCACCAATTTGTGAGTGCTTTTACCAAAGCTAGTCCAGTGATTGAGCTTATGCAGAATTTTGAACAGAAGCTGGGAGTTGTGCATTCAGATCCACAGCCCGCTGCATAATAATCTAGAGAGAGAGAAACAGAAAAACAACACGCTTCCTGGTAACAAACCATAAGAGATCTGACTGTCACCAATCATCATCATTTAGAATGTGCAGCTTCTACTTAGAGATATCGCTCTTGACTTCACTTCAGACTGATCTGTGCTTCCAGAGCTCTCCAGACAGCCAAGGTCACTGGGTTGGTCTGTTCAATGACAATTCATATTCATGCCATCATTGCCCAATGGACATTTCAGCTGTTTTGTCTTCTGGATAAAAAAAAAAAGAATTGTTGTCATGACTTTTTATGTTCTTGGTGTAGAGCATTTAATGTGTTCATGAAAATTGCCCTATAAATAATCACTTACTTACTGACTGACGTACTGACGTACTAAGACAGAAGGATTGCATGATTGTAGAGTGGTGCATATTGAGTAGTGTTCTAAATCATTGGTGGGTTTATATTCACTCTCGTGCAATAAAAGCAGTGAAGCAGCCTAAACAGAGCTGTCACGAGGTGGGAATGAGAGCTCAGACTCCGCTTGGTGATTGAATCTCTGATGATGATGAGCACATAAATCAGTTTTAAGAGTTTCAGATGTGGACCTGCTGGACGCTGCTGGCCTCTCCCTGCTGTTATCCTACAGTCTGGGAAAATAAAGGGATCTGAGAGAAAAATCTAAAAAATCACTTTGGTATCCATGGCTCATGACCAGAGTGATCAAAGCTATTCATGTGTCCCTGTGTAAGGCACAGGGCAGAAAGGAGAATTCAGCCACCTGATGAAGGCACTGTCTGCGCAATCAGAACAGCCTCTCTGAAGTCTCGATCAAAAGAGTTTATGATCTGACTGTTACCCCTGAGAAAGTCGCAGCATTGTGTCTGGAGCAAGAAAATACACAAAGTCCAGTAAGACAAGACATGTGATCAGGTGAACATACACATAAGTCCAGTAAGACAAGACATGTGATCAGGTGGAAGAAAGCGTTTGGGTGGAAAAAAGCCTGACAGCCTGAACAGACTTATTTACATACACTCTCGGACCACACATGACTCAGGGAAGGGTATGAGCGTCTACATATAAAAATACTGCCTGCTTGTGCCAGTCTTGGCCAGTTTGCAGCATGTTGAAAAGATTGTTGTAAATAAGACAATCAGGAGTCATAAACAAGTCCATGAAATGCTTACTCAGAAAGGATGTAAATTGGTTGAACATAAACCTCTAGTCATTATTGTTTTAGTTTGACTTATGGCATGTATATTTTTCTAACAACACGATGGCTGGATTATTCCTTTCGGTGCCCTCATCTGCCCTCACCTTTTTGCCTCATCAGCATTTTCCAAAATTAAATGCGATTCTGCGATCCATAAAACTCAAAACGTACCCCTTTAGAACGCTGTTGATCTATACAGACCGCCCCCCCCCCCCACACACACACACACACACCATCCATTTCCAAATCCCTCTTCCTGCATAGTCACATCTAAATCCATGTTATTATTAATATTATTCGAACATTGTAGTTAATACTACGGACAGACCGACAAAAGAGAAAAGAGCAAAAGAGAAGCTGGAGAGGTATGGGAGCAGCGGTGTAGTTGAGGCTGCTGGTGGCTGGTCTTGGTCTGCTTGTAAAGTGCTTCACTGACATCCATATTTCATCAACTCATCTGTCCCAGCCCACAGGGGTGGCGTGTGTCTCTGCAGACAAACCCACCGGACACACAGAGCCTCATCTCTTAGACGGTTAGAAAGAAGAACTGGCAGGGGGAGGGGTGTGTTTAGCACAATCTTTCCCCCAAAGTTATATATTTTCATATAGGATAATGTACTGCTATCAACATCTCATAAGATACATGTGTTTCTTGCTCAGTTTGGTGTAAAGACACTTCTTTGTTTGGGTAAAATGTAGCCTACCACATCTGTATTGCATTAAATTGTATTGAAATACCTCTGATTAAAGGAATGTCTCATGGGACAGCTTATGAAACAGTGTGAGCTTGCTGTCAGCCACGCGCTTATCAAAGGTTGGGGCACTCCAACTCCAGAATTCCCAAGTTCGTCTCACAGACCTGTAATAAGTCCCTCCATTAGCACGTCATTCTTTAAGAGCATTAAATCGATGTAGACAGGCATTGCCTGCAGATCAGGCGGGGATTTAGGGAATTCTGCATGCTTTAGAATGACAGATCCAAACTAAGTTCACATTTTCAATATGAAGAAATCTATAACAAGGTTCTCTTTAACAGGGTTCTTGGATTCTTGTATCATAACTTTATTCCCATGACATTCAGACCATTGCAACTCTTATGAATTTCATGACTTAAACATATAAACAAGTTTGAAGTGTTTGTACTATTCCTAAATGCTTCTCTATTCCTCTTTGTAAAAAAACCCCCATCATGCGTTGGTTCTAAATCACCGGCACTCACACTGTGTAGTAAGAGATCTCTGTCATTCTCCTCACTCCTTCTGCCAACAGTAAAGGATGTAAATCAGAGTTTTAATCAGGCACTGAAGGGGCAGCACTCAGAGGCCCTCAGAGACAGATGCCATCTGCCTGTCACCAGGAGCAGCACTAGAATATGACAACGTTCAGGCCCACGGTAATTCATCACGGTTGGAGATGAGAGTTCAGACAGCTCAATCTCAAGAAGAGCAGGACTGCATCCGCCATGACCTGGGCAGATATGTTGCAGCCCTGCCTGTGTCGCCCACTCACAAAGTCCATGGTGGCAGTACCCATAAACATGCCTGGGCCTCCAACATCAGCAATATTTATGAACAACATCTGTGAGCGTGCAGTAGCGGTAGAGCGCTCTCTCTCATGAAGGCTGCTGGTTGTCATGCTGTCTACCATGTCTCTGATCTGTGCATCACTCTCCTCCAGCCCCTCCACCACCTTCCTCTTCATGACAATCTCCTAAAGATGCACTTGGCTACCTGAGGCTGGAGAGTTACACAAAGTCTCATTCAGCCTGCATCATGAGCCTGTCACACTGAATGGCACCACTCAGCCTCACTTCACAAGCAGATGAATCTGGCTGAAGTTGCTGTAAATGAACAAGGGACACACTCCAATGCCTTCACAATAGCTTTGATGAAACGGCGTTGGTGGAGTGCCATGCGCTCGGCAGAAATTGAAAATGTGACGCTCACCAGAAATCCACCAGACATGGGAGCAAAGCACATTAATACAGATTACTTGCAAACGGAGGTACAATATCATCACTGAACTGCTAACTCTGTAGCCAACCCAAACAAACAAGTATAATTGTTCACGTGACTTATGGAGACAAAAAAGTCCTACGAGGTTCAAGACACCAAGTTATGTAACACGTGGCAGCTTATACTAATTTCTTGCCCAAATAGATGACTCTATAACTCTATTAATTTTGATGGGGATGAGGACGATGTCATGGACACTGCACAGGTATCTCAGCTTTCGCCATCGGAAAAGGATGACTCATGAACCTCAGATGGGATTCTATTTCTAGTCCCTTGCTTTTACCTCTCCACATTTACCACGTTAATGACCCAGCGCAGATGTGAGAGAGCAAGACAGGAATTGGAAAGTCTACTCCTGTGGAACAACAAGCTCACTCCCTGTATCTATTTACACACTCTTGTATTCTCCTTCAGCTGATGTGTATATGCTTTTTCATGTTCTTTGACTGCGTTCACATTTCTTCTCCTTTTATAGTCTGTGTATATGTATTTTGATAGTGTCTGACATAAAGTAATGATCAATACTCAATGCTTTCCAACAACACACATTCTAATAGCGTCTCCCAGTGGACTGTTCTGCTTTGGTGCTGGTGGTCAACTCTGCCAGGTCATGTCAACATTTCATATACTGTAGATAATGGATATTAGCCAAAGAATTTTCACCTTTTAAATCTTTTCAGGTGTTGTTTTTACACTATCTTTTCTCTTTTAAGAGGGACTAAGGAAGACAAATGATCCTCTATGGAGCAGACACATATGTTTCCTATTAAAGCTATCAGAAATATTACCTCTGATAAGTTTACTTTAAGTATTTTTGAGGGAGAATAAAACTGGAATTTTACAGACATTTACATCTTAGTGAAAACACTGAACATGTCAGATAGGTGGATACCAAAGAGAGAGGTGGTGAGATATTATAGACTGTCTGTGGGAGCTGAATTATGTAATTGATGACTTTTCAAAACCCCACAATGGAGCCACTTTTTAACTCACACAGGCGCCAGCCTGTTGATTGCATGTTTGCAATAGCTATGCTGAATAGGTCTGCATTGAAAGACTATGAATAGTGCATAATGAAACCCTCTCAGCTATTCAGCACTTATTTCTCCTCTGTAACCAGAAAAATAGCAAGTGAGGTGAGCGCCTAAATCAACACTCAACACCCCTTGACAATGCAATGCTCAGATGAAATGTAAATTCACCTGCCATTTTGTGAACTATCAGCCTCACTCTCTCAACCTTCTCAGACCGGTTGCCATGAGAACAGTCTTTTTCCGGCAGCCTGTTACTCATGAAAGCTGTCAGCCTTTGGACCTTTTTCTGTGATTTGCGGTTTACAGTGGTTAGCAGCGCAAGTCTTCATGCCACCTTTGTTACGTTACACAGAATGCACTTGTGGAACATGATCCCACTGATATTTAGAGAGAAAGACGGAAAGTATCAGCTTACTGACACTGTTTTGATTCTAGACAGTAATAGTTTGTGTGACCAGATGAAGACCCAAGACAAATTAAGAAGAACACACAGAACTTAGACAAAGTTCTAAAACGAGTCTGTTGTCTCCTCCCAAAGCCAACACTGTGGCGCAAAGTAACATGCGAGTGGGCTCCATGCTTTAGTGATTATTCTGAACTGTTCCGCCATGCTAGAGGCGGGCTTAGGCTGGACCACATAACCTGACTTTATTTGACCATACAGAATACAGCTCGGTCATCTAACAGGGTGCAGGACAGGTGCTACAGTCAGAAGGGAGTCCATCAATCTTCCACACAGTCTGTTGTGTCCTATTTGTCTGGACATTTCAGAGCGGGGCTCACGCAGATGGATACAAATGAGAAGTTTTGTGATCCTCAGTATTCAGTTCAGTTGACTGCACCCCGCACTGCAAAAAAATGAATCAACTCAAAGGCAAGTATCGAAATGAGCATGTTCAAATATTTAAGACGACAAAGTTATTTTACAAATGTCAGAATCAGGATGGACATGACATACACAGTATGATCTGACAATGATAGCCTTAGCAGAGGTGCAATATTTCCCCTAATGTGTTCTGGTGACAATTCTGTAAAACCCGGACAAATATTTTCATTGTTATAAGAGATATTGTTGTTTCTAAAAACATAGATCCTCATCCCAAAATGTAGCCAAGTTTGGCTTCAGCCTACTGTTGGATTGGCTGTAATGATACAAAAGAATATGATGGACTCTACCGGTAGTTGAGAAGTGATGCTACTATCATATCATAATATATATATATATATATATATATATATATATATATATATATATATATATATATATATATATATATATATATATATATATTAGTTATATAGAATATATATTAGTTATATAGAATATATATTAGTTATATAGAATGCCTATTTATACTCAACATATACTCTATTTGTCTCTGTATTTATCCAACTATACACTCTGCACTTGGTATTTAATGCTTCTTTGCACTTCTGGTTGGATGTCAACTGCATTTCATTGGCTCTGTACCTGTACTCTGCTAAATGACAATAAAGTTGAATCTAATCTAATCTAATCTAAAAAACAAACAAAAGCAAAATTACAGTAGTGTTCAAATAAAGAATGTATTTCAATGAATGTGTGGTAGGTAGCACAGCGATCTGGAAGCAACTGACCACAATTACCATTTGAGACATTAAAGCAGTCCGCAGAACAATAAATAAAAATCAAATCAACGACCAAGAGCGTATGAAGAATTCCCCGTTTCCCTGCAGGAGAAATGATGATGAATGGGCCGCGAGGGAGCGGCGGCAGCAGTGTACGGTACTCTTCAGTAATACGCTAGTCAACTCCAAAACCACAACAGCAGCTGCAGCCCATTAGCCACCGAGGAGCTGCGGCGAGGGATGAGCTCAATCCCAGAGCCACTCTTTAAAATTAACACATGCATGCAATGGGGAGCGAAGGAGCTCTTAAGATTCACCCTGGGACAACAACACTATTCACCCTGGGACAACAACATTGTTCACCCTGGGACAATAACATTGTTCACCCTGGGACGATAACATTGTTCACCCTGGGACAATAACATTGTTTACCCTGGGACAGCAACACTGTTACCCTGGGACATGGGACAACAACACTGTTCACCCTGGGACAGCAACACTGTTCACTCTGGGACACTAGTCATGTTGTGCGCCTCTTCCTATATCCTTTTAGGCAGGAATGTGCCTTTCAGTGTTAGACACTTGCTGTAGAGGACCAGAGTGAAACCAACAGTGGAAGATTGCCTGAACTGTCGCCACGTGGTCATGAGCTTGACTTCTCAGGCAGATGCACTAGCCTGGAAAGAACAGAAGTACTGTACACAGTCCAGTTAGTTCATTTAATGACAGTGATGAAATTCACAAAGGAGTTGGAATAACTGGGAAATTACTGAGAAACATTTTGTGAGAACCGGGGAAATTCAGTGTGGTTTAAGTTGAAGAAATAAAGATCTGTAGGGAAAACAGGCGAGATTTGCTTTTAGCCTCTTCAGGATTCCCCTCAATAAATCATATCTGGGAGGCCATGCTGTTAAGAATCTATGTTGTAATCACAAACACACACACACACACACACTTTTTAGCATCCAACAAGAGTGGAACAATTAGATAAATCAGTATTGGAGTCATCACGTCCTGTCCTCGCCTTGGGGTGAGAGCAGGTACATTGTTGTCTCTAATTGTGGCCATTTACTGCAAATGGTGAGCAATCAGCGCCCATTATGTACCTCATCCTCTTATGAGTTGTTATGGTCGCAGGAGCTGACTTTAATCAGAGCCATGTCATATGTGACAATCAGTGGTGCAGTCTAGCTGTAGCGGATATACTGTGATGTAGTAGTTAGCTGTAGTGGGTATACTGTGATCAACCCCAAATGTTAATACGTATCCTATTGCCTATTTTAAGTGGGTATACTGAGATGGTGATGCTTTTTAAGTGGGTACTGTGTAGTCCTGCGTATCACATAGACTACACCACTGGTGACAATTCTGCCAGTCTATTGGACACAGACACTTTGGGTACAGGGGAGTGCAATTAAACAGGAGCCTTGCTGGTGTGCTGATCTTAGCAGGATCCGTGTATCACGGGACTGAAGGGACTCAAGATATACTATTGCTAAGCAGCAAAACTGGCCAAGCATTTGCAGTTGTGGTGTTGGGAAATTATAACCTGGCTGACACAAAACCAATTCTCAATTGAAATATTGTTCTGGGCAGTGGACACTCTCAGTTCACTTTCCAAGGGGCGTAACCAGCAGTGAAATTGGACATTAAATTCTTCCAGAATACATTTAGAAGTACAACACATCTTATTATGACCGCTGCGCAGTGAAGCGGCGGTCATATAGGTTTAGTCAGATTTTTTTTTTTTTTTTTTTTTTCGCATGTCCAAATTTCCGTCAAGGATTCCCGGGACACTGTAAGACCGGGGTACACGAAACTTGGTGGGCATGTAACCCCACATGGATAGCATAGAACCTCCTGTTTTCGGTTTGATCTGTAGCCCCCCCGCTGGACTGGACCCCCCGAAAGGAGGGTAGGGCAGACACAGTTTTCTGTGAATATCTCGAGAACCGTAGGGTTTAGGAGGACCATTTTTTTTTGTATGTTGATCTCAAAGGGCCATGTCAACCCATTCCATAACCACTCATTTCATGTATAGCGCCACCTAGTTAAACACAAAAAAGTACAAATGAGGTGTTGTAATCGCAGGTATCTGTGACCTAACATAGTCAAAACTGCACGAAATTGGAAGTGTAGGATCATTATGACACCCTCTGAATGCACGCCAAGTTTTGTGGAATTCCGTTCATGGGGGGCCACACAATAAATTAATTTATGTTACTATACACCAACTGGCCTGTAGGTGGCCGGAGACAGTTTTCTGTAAATATCTCGAGAACCGTAGGGCCTAGGAGGTCCACCTTTTTTTTGTATGTTGGTCTTAAGGGGGCATGTCAACCTATCCCATTACCACTTATTTCATGTATAGCGCCACCTAGTTAAAAATTAAAAAGCAAAACATTAGGTGTTTTCATCACAATATCTCTGGCTGACATGGTCAAAACTGCACGAAATTGAAAGTGTAGGATCATTATGACACCCTCCGAATGTTTCGTGGACTTTCGTTCATGGGGGGCCTTACAATAAAATAATGTATGTGTACATTTAGTGACCGTACACCAACAATGATTCCCGGGACGCTGAAAGACCGGGGTACACGAAACTTGGTGGGCATGTTACCCCACATGGATAGCATGGAACCATCGCTTTTCGTTTTGATCTGTAGCCCCCCCGCTGGACTGGACCCCCCGAAAGGAGGGTAGGGCAGACACAGTTTTCTGTGAATATCTTAAGAACCGTAGGGCCTAGGATGACCAATTTTTTGCGTATGTTTGCCTCCAGGGGTCATGTAAACCCATTCCATATGCACACATGTGCATAAACAGATACACACGCACACACATACATTCACAGTAATCCTACAGTACGTATGACACATACTCACACAGTAGACATATATACGCATGCATGTACATGCACACACACACAGGCACATAAACAGGCAAACACACATATGCACGCACACACACACACCCACACACCCACAAACATAAACATGTACACGCACACATGCACACAATTCAAGAATTTCTCAGAATTATGAACAGGCAAGATGGGGGTGGGGTTGTATAAAATGTATATTACATGTGAAATCTATGAACTAATCATGTTTTGGTACTTGTTGTCTAGCAGATACCAGTGAGAATTGAGTGTGCATAATGCAATTCAGTGAGACAGTTAGAATCATATATGCCTTTCAGCGTGACTTATTTTTGTTGAAAACATGTGCTGGACTGGGCGGCGGTCATATTTTGTACTGCTCTGCGGTACATCTAGTTGATTGATCTTATTGAACAAAAGTTTTAAATGCAGCTGTTCACTCAATTTCAAAGAAAATACACAATGGTGTGGTTTAATACTGACATCATCAGTGCAGGGTTAAAAAGTTTATTATACATGACTATTGTATTACTTGTGAATGATAAACACTTCTTTGTGGACACAGTGTTCAAGTAAAGTAACTAGGTGTCATAAATTTGATAAAGAGAAAAAAATTGAGTATGATGTGTCTTAAATATATTATATTACTAACCATAACATTTACTATTAAAACTATGTTAAGAATTATGACAGCAGGGCAAGATACAAGAACAAAACATTTACTGAGCACAAACCGTTCCTAAAACCTTCACTCAGGTCCTTTTGAAAATCCTTTTGAAAGTCATTTTTCATAATGTTGGACACATAATGGATTTGTTCTCCACCCTCTGCCATCTAAGGCTTTATCAAATACATGCCCACACTTGATGTGTGTGCCATAGCTAGAAGTGCTCACTCTGTCTTCTGTGTTACACCCACAATTGATTCCTGCACAAAAGAAAGAACAGACGTATCAATCACTGGATGGCAGAAATGGATGTCTTTTGAATAAATCAGCCAAATGACTCTGTCTATGTCACAGTGGTCAAGACAGTTGACTTTTTTTTTTTGTCCTGAGGAGCTCGTTATGACGTTAGTCTCTCTCTGGCTGGGTGGTTTGGGTTGAGGTATGGCAACGTCCTCCTCCCTCCAACACGCCCACTCTCTCTCTGCCCTTGCTCGGCTTCCCACACGCTCACAGCACACATCAGGAGGTGAGGGAGGTGAATACGCTCTTAATGCCAGCTCATATGCCTGTATCAAGGTGATGTGAAAAGCTGAAATTGCATCAAACCTTATTGCTGGCTCAAAACGTACATTGCAGTGGCTCATTTATTTTGTTCATGCCACCTTTAGATATCATAATAAACTAGAAATGCAATTCCGAGGAATTACACGAGGGGATGCAGTCTGCTGGTTAGGGTGTTGGTGGGGCTGTTGAGCTTGCTGCTAGCTGGTTGGTAGGGTAATTGTGATACCTGCAAAGGTGCTTTTGGAGTAACCAAATTTGAATCTTGTGTGACATGGCATTCTTGAGATATCATACTCAAGGTGTTTTTGACCTTGACATTTGACCTTCAACCTCCAACTTCAACTCACTTCATCTTTGAGTCCATAAAAACACTCGTACCAAATTTGAAGCATGTACGTCAAGCCGTTCTGGAGATATAATGCTGAATGCATGAGATATGGCTGGGACTTTTATTTTAACACACAGGAAACACTTTAACAGGATGTGTAGTTCAGGTAGAGCTAGATTGTATGCTTAGAAGCTGAGACATTTGAATTCCTCACAGGTGACACCTGTGCCAGTGTTCTGATTAGCCTGGGAACTGCTCTGAGAACTGCTTAACGAGCGCAGCTGGCTCTATTATGACATCACAGCCCCCATTTAAGTCTATGGGGGAAAAATACACTTTTAATTAAAAATATCTCAAAAAGTATAAACTTCTAAAAAATGAAAAACGGATAGGACGGTAAAGCCTTGGAAGATCTACGGAACGGTGCTTCAACCAAATTTGTACGTTAAGCGGTTTGGGCTGAAAAATAATAATAACTAGAAAATGTAATTTCGAGGAAATTACCAGTGCATGAAAATATAAACATACTGTATATTAACATAAAATGCAAAACAAACTTTTATTTGGAAACAGTTGGCAGGAGTCATAGTTGATAACAACTGACAGTTGAAATGTCTAAACAGTTAAATGGTTGAGTAGTTTAAATAGTTAAATTACTTAATAGTGAATTATTGTAGTGAGGACATTTATTTTGAAACAGTTGTGGGCAGAGGAAATAGGAACAGAATCTGCAGTCTTAAGAGAGCCAGATTGTATGCTTAAAGCCTGAGACAGAGTATATAGTTTAAAAGTTGAATTTAGATGTAGTTGATACAGGTGCAATCAGTTTAACTGGCCCTTTGATGGGTCCTAGTAGTGAGCAGCTGGAAGTTGATACAGGTGCAAATCAAGTTAATTAGCCCATTGTGATGTCATCAGCCCATGTTAAGTCTATGGGGAAAAATAAGCTTGTTACAGTGCATGAAAATGCACTGTTCTGTTATCCGAAGTCTTCTTCTTCTTCCCACCAAATTTCTGTGTCTAATTCAGCTTTAACCGTTTAACGTAGAAACTTCGTTCAAACTTTGTAACGTAGGTATTGAAAAGGACACGTGGGGAATGTATTTTTCACTTTTGTAAACTTTATACTTTTTGAGATATTAATAAAAAACAAGCTTATTTTTCCCCATAGACTTTGCATTAGACTATGACATCACAATGGACTAATTAACTTGATTTGCACCTGTATCAACTTCCAGCTGCTCACTACTAGGACCCATCAAAGGGCCAGTTAAACTGATTGCACCTGTATCAACTGCTTTCTGCTTAACTAGGCCAACTCTCTGTGTCTCTCCATTCTACAAGGATATAAGGCATATTCCATCCAACTTTCTATCCATTCATCCTCTTCAAACCATTCACTCATCCACCCATTAAATTATACATCAACATCCATTAAACAATCTGCCTATCGACATCCATTCAACTTTCTGTCTATCAACATCCATCACACTATCTACATTCAACTTTTAAACTATATACTCTGTCTCAGGCTTTAAGCATACAATCTGGCTTTCTTAAGACTACTATTTCCTCTGCCCACAACTGTTTCAAAATAAATATCCTCACTACAATAATTCACTATTAAATAATTTAACTATTTAAACTACTCAACTATTTAACTGTTCAGCCATTTCAACTGTCAGTTGTTATCAACTATGACTCCTGCCAACTGTTTCCAAATAAAAGTTTGTTTGGCATTTTATGTTAATATACAGTATGTTTATATTTTCATGCACTGGTAATTTCCTCGAAATTACATTTTCTAGTTATTCTTCCCACCAAATTTCTGCGTCTAATTCAGCTTTAACCGTTTAACGTAGAAACTTTGTTCAAACTTTGTAACATAGGTCTTGAAAAGGACACGTGGGGAATGTATTTTTCACTTTTGTAAACTTTATACTTTTTGAGATATTATTAAAAAACAAGCTTATTTTTCCCCATAGACTTTGTATTAGCACTATGACATCACAATGGACTAATTAACTTGATTTGCACCTGTATCAACTTCCAGCTGCTCAACTAGGACCCATCAAAGGGCCAGTTAAACTGATTGCACCTGTATCAACTGCTTTCTGCTTAACTAGGCCAACTCTCTCTGTGTCTCTCCATTCTACAAGAATATAAGGCACATTCCATCCAACTTTCTATCCATTCATCCTCTTCAAACCATTCACTCATCTACCCATTAAACTATCCCATCAACATCCATTAAACAATATGCCTATCAACATCCATTTAACTTTCTGTCTATCAACATCCATTACACTATCTACATTTAACTTTTAAACTATATACTCTGTCTCAGGCTTTAAACATACAATCTGGCTCTACAGATCCTGTTCAACTATTTCCTCTGCCCACAACTGTTTTAAAATAAATGTCCTCACTACAATAATTCACTATTAAATAATTTAACTATTTAAACTACTCAACTATTTAACTGTTCAGCCATTTCAACCGTCAGTTGTTATCAACTATGACTTCTGCCAACTGTTATGAAATAAAAGTTTGTTTTGCATTTTATGTTAATATACAGTATGTTTATATTTTCATGCACTGGTAATTTCCTCGAAATTACATTTTCTAGTTTTTTATTAATATCTCAAAAAGTATAAAGTTTACAAAAGTGAAAAATACATTCCCCACATGTCCTTTTCAAGACCTACGTTACAAAGTTTGAACAAAGTTTCTACGTTAAACGGTTGAAGCTGAATTAGACGCAGAAATTTGGTGGGAAGAATAATAATAAGAAGAAGAATACTTCGGATAACAAAACAGTGCATTTTCATGCACTGTAATAAGCAGAAGTCTCCGGATTTCAATAGAGGGGATGCATCCCCTCTAACAACCATACATTTTTCCATATCTAAGAAAGCTCATGAAAGTAAAATAATCCTTTGATATAGAGGGTCTTTCTGTAAAATAGACAGAAAGGAAACTCTTTTGGTATCAGGTTAACAATATTATATTTGATTGGATAAAACATATATTAAAAAAATCCATATGGAACATTTAATCTAGTAGCGTTCATATTTTATGCAATCCTATGGAAGATTAGCCTAGAAATCTAGACGCACCCTAGCGGTGGCAAATTAATTTGCTCAGCCTGTACGTCTAAACCATAGGAATTTCTATTGGCTAACACCGTGGATGTTATTCAATCACAGCGCTCTATTTTGTTAGAGAGTCTTAAGGCGGGCGTAACAGGATAACGACAGTCCTGCGACGGTGAACAACAAGGAAGGTGGATATGGCGAACAAAGAGCGGTTGTTTGAATCGGCGTTGGCGTCAACTTTGGAGGAGTTGGACTTGAGCAACACAATGCACTTAAGTCATTCCTTTCGAAGAAGGATGTATTTTGCCGTTTTGCCGACCGGATACGGATATGGTCGTAGCGCTGGCCTATTGCATGCCTAGGCAGTTTGAAAGACAATTCTCTGCCCGCCCCTTGGATTAAGCGAGGTGAATGGCTCGATTCCAGACTATACATTTCAATGATATAGGATGGCCCGCCAGGCTAATGGAAAATGTCTTTAAAGGAACAACTCCTGGTATCAGACTTGGTTACAAAAAAGCTAATTTCCCAAAACATTGATGTGTTCCTTTAAATGCACTTAGTCACATGGTTAGAATGTCTTTGCTTAAATGTCTAAGAAATTTTAATGTGATGTTCTGCTCCCTAATTAAGGACTTGGCATGAGCTCAAGCTTGCCATTTTGTTGAGGCAATCAAGGCAAAGCCTGTTGAATAATTCACTGGGTGAACTCAGGTCCCTGCTTACGTATACAGCAAGACAATGATGTCTCAGCATTTAATGTGGCAAGGAAAATTCTGCCATTCCGAGGTAATACTTTCAGACATAGTTTCCTGGCAGCATAGTAATAATAGTATTTTTGGCAAGAGCACTATACAAACCATTTATTACTTTTAGTACTTATGCAAATACATTCACTCTGATAGTGAGCACGGATTGTGCAAGGAAATAGGATCAGTTTCATAAAAAGCACAATGTCTCACATTTCCAGTAATTACTCTCTGTAATGATCAATCATTATGTCCAGGGACACCGCAACCAGCTATTACAACACATTCATGCAGCACTGCTGGGTCCTCACTGAAACCAAAATTCAAGGCGCGTCTCATTTTTACCAGTCATATTTTATGAGAGGATGAGTCATTTCAACTCTTCATTGATTTTGCTTCTAACAACGCGTGTGTCTCACCCAATGTCAGATGGAACTGATGGCCAGTATACTGGACATGCAAAATACAGTTACTCTTTCGTATGTTACAAAAAGCAGAGAGACTGAAAAAGAGTTGCTAAATAGCATTCATTTGGAATCAAGTGACTGTGACTGTTTCTTTCACGGAGGTAGTATAATATAATAGTTTATAAGCCTCTTAATGTGCATATGGGTCTTGAGTTTAAGTTAACAGTTACCGCCTGTTTTCTTTTTTTCTGTGCATGAAATATTGTGCTTTCTTGAATCTCCTCTTGTAGACATCCAGAATATGGATGTGTGTGATGAAGATGCGATGTCATACCAGACAGTAGTGTACAAAGAATAAAAAAATTGCTCTGGCTTGTGATGTTCAGGTGAATGAGTCTCCACCATCCAGGTTATTATAGGACACAGGAAAATACAAGATAAACCCTCCAGTACACATTCCTATTATTTTAAATGTGCAAATCTGCTAAATAAATTCTTATCAGTGACGTACATAATCAGTGCCTGATTGTTTTCAATGACAGCACTAAGCCCACCGCCTTTGAGCTGTAAGCAGAGACAAGTGAAACCTCTGCTTCTCTAATGACATGACGTCCTCAACATCCCCAGCAGTCAGTGATGTATGAGTCATCTTCAGCCAAAGCAAAAGTGAACTGTGTGATGCTGTGAAGTTTTGGTGCAAGTTAATGTGGCACAGCTTGAACACTGCATGATATCCCTGACTAAGTCTATGAGATCACCGGTGAGAACAGTTCAGTCCAGTCACTTTTAATTCTATGATTCCTTTCTTTATTGTAGTAACATCCAGTGTGGTTAGGGTTGTGTGTGTGTGTGTGTGTGTGTGTGGATAGATAAGAGCAGGTGTGGTTTCTAAGAGGGAAAAGGATATGAGATACAACGAGCTCCATAAAGCCACGATACAAGGCAACAATTCATTTGAATGACAAAAATTTTACATTAAGAACTCAGAATGCAGGAAATAAGCTAGCGCACAAAGTCAATACATAATTTTCTCTGCCCCGTAATTAATTACTACAAATACATACAATCAAATTAGCAACATTCCATCAAAGTAAAGACATGACACTTACATAGCTCAAAAACGCACACAAGGCAGTATAGAAACGGTGTACTGTGGAGTGGGTAAGACTGTTTTTAGTGGCAGGCTAACACATGACTTGCGCTAGCCTAGCACCTGCAAACTCTGCAACTAGAAGGACTGGATGAAATGTGTTGAAAACAGTTTCCACTGATAAATATCACACTTGCTAACTTGGAAATGATGTCCTATGTCCAAAATCATGAACCATCCCTTTAAGGTGAAGTTGATCCAGGCTCATCAGATACATGTGGTGATGCAAGAGGTACCACAAACACAAAAGCAATCTAATCTTTCATGCTGGCAATGTTCTGTAGATTTTAAGTGCTTCCCGCTTAGGTGTCTGACAGTCTGATGAGAAGTGTTTTTTTTTTTTTTTTTGAAGTGTTGCTGTGGCAACGGCCTAAGGAAAAATAGTGGGATTAGGGCTCAGTGTTCTTAGAGACTTCATTTGGAAATGTGGTGTAACATTCACAACAAAATATTCACTGAAATTGAAGACCAATGCAGAAGAGGCACAGGCCAGGCCTGGGTAACCTGTGGGAGAGACACGCTCAACTACCACAATGCAGTTATTATGTGCACGAATCAATCTCTCTCATTTATCTAATCAAATCAAATGTGCCAATGTGGCAACAATAAAGCATCAAGCAGCATTAGCTTACCACCGTTAGCAAAATTAGAGTGAGAGTGAAGACCTAAGACAAGATGGAATGCAAATGGGCTGCATGATTCCTGTGCTGCTACTCTGAGTCCTGTCCTGTTGCTCAAAAGTGAGGTGACACAACAAAAGCCTTATTTCGGTAAGCCTTTCTCTTCCTCTTAATGAAACTCATTATTTTTCCCTTATCTAAACGTCACACTTCTGTAGGAAGGCAATTTCAGACTTGCTGATACATAGAAAAAAAGGATTCACTGAAGCCCAGAACTCTGCCTGTGGCAGTAAACTTGGTCTATGTTTCTGTTCCGTCTCACGGGTATCCTTTCCATGTTTCATTTCAAAATGCAAACAGATTTGAGGTTCAATAACTTGGACCTACCTATGAAGAATAGGACTCTTACAGGACTAGAAAAGTCAGTATATTTAAAGGCAGATGGAGCACAAGATATTTTTGGTGAATACATGCCGGTTTGTTTTGTTAAGTGTAAAGAATAAGCAGCATTTTGTAATTGATCATCATAGCACTAACAAGACAGAAGAGAAACATATGCTGGCCCTCTCCATCCCACTTAGCATACATCCACATATGGAAGAGCACAGTTTGTGCACACCAGTTTTAATTCCCAGATTCAATGTAGAGGTGAGGTCGCTCATTTGACCCAATTCACAAAGTTATTTCCATAAGCGAAGCCAAAGAAAACACTCAAGTGCTCAGCATCTCTGCGGTAAACATCCGCTATATTTGCATTCATGCATGTCGCTCTAATCCCGCCCCAGATTACAACATGTTTTATAGAGTGCCACTGAATTTAACTACAACATGAATATGCACAAGCTCAAATTGGTTATCAATCAGTAACAAAACACTAACAAAACCATCACCTTCACACTCTCTCAGCCTTTAACTAAACTCTTAGCTGTTATCATCCATCTTTACAGTGAAGGGCTGAAGGAGGTGATCGGGGGTTCTGGACCACATATTCAGGGGCGTCGTTTTGGGGGTAAAACCAGCACTGATTACTAGGGGCCCAAGGGGGAGGGAGGGCCCTTGAAAAGTCTGGAACATATTTTATTCTATTTATTATGGGGGCCCATCAGGACTGCCTACACATTACTACCAGGACCCTTTTTTAAGGAGTAAAATAACCTCTACAAGTATGTTTGAAAATCTGGCCCTTCTCCTTAAAGCTCAATAAACAGACACACAGCCCTGCACAATATCATTATAAAGTAAACATAATGAGTAAGTATAACTAATGTTCTGTTGACTGAAAAGTATTCAAAGGGTCAAAACTGTAAAATTCTAGTAGTGCAATAACATAAACTAAGAATCAGTACTCCACATTCAAAATTATCAAGTGAGTGTAATCCATTAGTCTCCGCTATGGCTCAGACTATTTTTCATTCAGTGACACTCTGTTTATGCAAAGCTACTTCTCCACTTATTACTGGTGGTCAGGCCAATTGTTTTCAATTACTCTGAAAGTCACCAGTAGTCTCTCAGATTCATAGGATTTAAAAACTTTACAAGACTGTTTTCCATTATGGAGCCAAATGTGCAGTGTTGATTTTGTGAGTTAAAAATATACCAGAGGAATGTTACTAAATGACAACAACTAACACCGGAATAACATGGCCTTGCTCAGTGAACCCCTGTGTTACAGCCTGTCTGTCTTTGGAGATTTGGAGGGCACTGGCTCTTGCTTTTTAGGGATTTTGGGTATCATCTCTCAGTGTGACTGAGAGCTTATTATGAAACTGGAGCATCAGCTGCCATAGTCTAACGTGGAATTGCAATCATCAGTGTCAATGTGGCTCCAGACAAATGTGAGAAACCTGACTGTGCTGCATTAGCTGCAGTTATCACTCCAAGAACAATCTTCAGCTGTGAGAGACTTTTTCAGTGAGCTGCCAGGGCATTTATTAGACAAACACTGACTTGTCTTTGGTTTGCTGGTATAACAACATTCTGTTGGTAGTGGAGATGTCCAGACAAACAAACAGGAGGAAGTAACCATTAGACTTAAATAATCAGAGGCCTCTTAAGACAATATTTACTTCACCCTGCAGCTCATCCCAATCTTCTAGCATAGCATGAAAACGTAACTCTTGGAAATTCTGTACTGTCGGCTCATACCCAGAGTCAAATTAGACTCAAATTACCAAATGGTGGGCAAGTCTCTTAAATTATTATTAAATACATTGACAAGGAGTTCAATGTCACCGCTCAAGTGCAAACTAATTTCCTCAAAAATGTTTTACTTGGGCTGAAACAGTCCAAAAGAGCGGCTTTGATATTAATGTCAGAAGCTCACACACCCAGCACATGGAGTAAGAGGAGACGGAGAGAAAGCAGTGGCACAGCGTCACCCATGCTAATTAGCACAGATTGATTGGTGACACTGAGAGGGCCAGGCTCCCCCACGTACGCACCACTGATCTGGAATCTGTCACTGCCCTCTGAGTGGCGAGCTCAGGCCAGTCTGTGTCCTGTCTGCTGTGTGCTGTCCACTGACAGCTGCTACACTTGCAGACAGGCGCTCAGTGCCGGCTTGGCAGTCCTCCTTTTTGCCAGGGAGGGGAAGCCCGAGCTCCTGTCGATCCCCAACCTGAGCCCTGCAGGCAGGGGCCCAAAGTGCAGGATGTTTGCTGTCTTGGCCAACACTGTTTCTGGAAGGCCGGCGAGAGGGGTTATGCACTCATGACATTTTAAGTATTTTCCCACAGCTGAAGAGGGGAAGCCTCCTGACCTCATTGCAATCTTTCCTTCCATCCAGTAGAGGCAAAAACCTCCATAGCATATCTCTCTCTCTCTCTCTCTCTCTCTCTCTCTCTCTCTCTCTCTCTCTCTCTCTCTCTCTCTCTCTCTCTCTCCTCTGTGACCATGTCTGGATAAGTTCTTCTGTCTCTGGTTCGTCCTGTAAAGCGTCAGCTCCTCACTTGAACAAATGAATTCATGTGAGACCCTTTATAGTACACACTTTCAAACAAACACCAAGCACTTATCTCATGCCTCTGACGCATTTAACAGACAGCCAGTTCTCAAATGATTGTCTTGTAGATTTTACTTCGGATAATGGCATCCATTTATCATCAGAATTTACAAAAGGATTAATAAAACAAAACAAATTGGGTCAATATGGTAATGAATCTGAAGGCAATAAGCCAAAATTGAGAATCCAGTTAGTATTTGAACATATGACACCATGACACAACCCTGTTCTGAGATATGACTTCTTAATGGTACATTTATCTTCTATGCATGAATGTGTACTACAGATTTATATTTAGGATTCAACTAAAATGTCAATACACTAAGAGATTAATGTATTAAGAAAGGAAATCATTCTCAAAATGTATCACTCCTGCTAAATATATTTATTTTTAAGTATATTTTAGATGAAAGCGGTATTCCATGAATTAGAGTGGATCAGATTTCTGTGTTTCCTTGGTGTTATCATACATAGTCTCCGACCCTCTGCAGGACACAGACAAGCTCAACAGCTTTTCTCAGATGAATGGGTCGAAATGAGATTGCCTGAAAGTGGGTTCAAATATGTGCAGCCCTCTGGCTGGCCGGAGGAATGAGATGACTGGTCTGAGCTCTAGGAGCTGGGCCGTGGCCACGGCGACGGACTCGAGCATCCTCCTCCCTCTGCTAGCTCTCAGAATGCTGCTGACACAAGAGTTCACAGGAGCCATGGCATCCTGCTTACTCATGGGACAAACATGTGCCTGAGAATGGGATCTCATTTTTTTCTGTTTTGTTACGGATGAAACGAACAAACGGAGGCTAATTCATGTAAATGGCATTGATGTAAATGGCATATTCTTATCACAACATGGCCAACCAGTTGGCTGAAAGCGATGGTAGATATGTATTGCAAAATTGAACTGAATTTAGTAGACAGAAAAGATTATAGAAAACTGAACTAGCGTTTCAAGACACATTACATGTGATGCCATAGATTCAATGACTCAATATGATTGCCTGCTGCCTTGGATTTAATAGGTTTTTCAAGGTGCAAATCATTTGTCCTGTATATGACATCAAAACACCCACACCCACCCATACCCACACACACACACAGACACACACACACACACCCATACCCACACACACACACACACACGCTGCTGAATGATTACGGAAAACAAAGAAGCAGAGAGATATGAGACCTGAGAATTTGTTCCCTCTATGAGTCACCAGCGAGTCTGAAAGCAACGAGGTGAGGACGACCAGCGAGTGCTTAGTTACAAAGAAAAGAAACTGTTTGGTTTCTGGTGTCGGGATACGTCTAAACACCAAGACACCATGATAAGCAGGAGAATGGTGATACTTCTACCAAACGCTGACGACAAATGGAATTAATTTAGAGCTTGTGTCAAAAGGCAGCCCTACTGTGACTGCTTTCCTGTTCGTGTTTAAACAACAGTTTAGTTTTATGCAGAGTTACACCAGATCTATCTTCTGTTATTGCACACTCCCTGCTAAACACCCTAAAAGGATTTTCACAGCAAATCCTGAAAAAAGTCCCTCTCTCCAACTTGACACCTGCAACCGATCTGTTAGTCTGCACAGAATTGTGGCGACACAGTCGCTCTAGTACTGGAGTGTCTGAGATGGAGACTGTCTGTTGTTTCTATGCTACTAATGAAATCCTGCTGCCTATCAAACAGCAGTGATAGCTCAATCATAACTCAAGCCTGACCTTGACAGCAGATGCAGTCAATGACAATTTTTGGCAGCCTGACGGGTCGTGTCCATTATCGCGGCAAAGCCCACCGCGCCGCACATAGCCCATTCATTTCCTATGGAGAGCGGCAAGGCGGGGTTTACGCTTCCGCAATGCACCTTGGGAAGGCGGCGCGGCCATTCGAACAGAAGCGGCGCGTCAAGAAGTTGGGCTCGGCTGAACTTTATGCAAATGAGAGCGGCTAACGCGAGGCGGTTAGCCAATGAAAAGTACATCTTCGGTAAACAAGTTCTGTCCTTTGCTCTAGCCTTCCGGTCCGGAACAATAGCCTGCCAGAAATATTTGTTCCAACTGATAATCGTGGAGGTTTTATGAAAATATATTAAGCTATATAGTGGCGAAGAAGTTAAGTTTAGAACAAGTTGGCCACTGCACCCTATCAAAAAGACCTTGTTGGTGACTTGAACCAAGACAGAATGTGCTTTGGAGGAACATGTCAGTGATATTTGTGAGTGTTTCAATAAAATATGTTAACAGTAGTAGGCTACAGTACCTCCACTTTAGTAGCCTACGTTATCTGGCATTGTGTAATTACAAAAAATAAAACGTTACACCATACACTTTAGCCTATACACGCCCCCAAGCGGCGACGGGAGAGAGGGCTAGGTGTCTGCAAGCGTCTATGCGCTGCAATAATGGACATGAGCCGTAAGTGTCCTATGGCTGTGTGCGTGCATCACTTTGATTATCCATGGTCTAGTGGCTTTCAGTGTAAGAGTGTGATGAAACTAAAGGATGAAATGTATGTGACACATGTATTGCCCTTGTGTGCTGTGTTTATGAATGGTGTTTTGCCCTGTCTGGATAGGGGTGGGTTTGTACACGAATGGGCTTGATTCACTGACCCTACAGTAGGTAACTTTGCCCCTGTAAGCATGTTCCCCTGCCTCGCCTAGATTTGAACTACATTTTACTTGTAAGAAATAAACATTGTAATTTTCTTATAAACTTGACTGTGTTGTGGTGGTATAACTGGGATCATCTGGTCATCGACTGGTGACACCTTTTATTGGCGTAGTCGGCAGGATGAGGCTGTAAGTGGTTCACTCTCTGAAAAAGGTATAGGTTTAGTCAGATTTTTTGTTTATTTATTTCTTTTTATTTTTTTTCGCATGTCCAAATTTCCGTCAAGGATTCCCGGGACACTGAAAGACCAGGGTAGACGAAACTTGGTGGGCATGTAACCCCATATGGATAGCATGGAACCATCGTTTTTTGTTTTTATCTGTAGCCCCCCCGCTGGACTGCACCCCCCGAAAGGAGGGTAGGGCAGACACAGTTTTCTGTGAATATCTCGAGAACCGTAAGGTTTAGGAGGACCATTTTTTTTTTGTATGTTGATCTCAAGGGGCCATGTCAACCCATTCCATAACCACTCATTTCATGTATAGCGCCACCTAGTTAAACACATACGTGTACATACACGTATCTGTGACCTAACATAGTCAAAACTGCACAAAATTGGAAGTGTAGGATCATTGACACCCTCTGAATGCACGCCAAGTTTCGTGGAATTCCGTTCATGGGGGGCCACACAATAAATTAATTTATGTTACTATACACCAACTGGCCTGTAGGTGGCCGGAGACAGTTTTCTGTGAATATCTCGAGAACCGTAGGGCCTAGGAGGTCCACCTTTTTTTTGTATGTTTGTCTTAAGGGGGCATGTCAACCCATCCCATTACCACTTATTTCATGTATAGTGCCACCTAGTTAAAAAATAAAAAGCAAAAAATTATCTCTGGCTGACATGGTCAAAACTGCACAAAATTGAAGGTGTAGGATCATTATGACACCCTCCGAATGCATGCCAAGTTTTGTGAACTTTCGTTCATGGGGGGCCTTACAATAAAATAATTTATGTGTACATTTAGTGACCGTACACCAACAAGGATTCCCGGGACACTGAAGGACCGGGGTACACGAAACTTGGTGGGCATGTAACCCCACATGGATAGCATGGAACCATTGTTTTTCGTTTTGATCTGTAGCCCCCCCGCTGTACTGGACCCCCCGAAAGGAGGGTAGGGCAGACACAGTTTTCTGTGAATATCTTGAGAACCGTAGGGCCTAGGATGACCAATTTTTTCCGTATGTTTGCCTCCAGGGGTCATGTCAACCCATTCCATGTGCACACATGTGCATAAACAGATACACACGCACACACATACATTCACAGTAATCATACGTATGACACATACTCACACAGTAGACATATTTACGCATGCATGCACATGCACAAACACACATACGCAGGCAAACACACACACACACATAAACATAAACGTGTACACGCACACATGCACACAATTCAAGAATTTCTCAGAATTATGAACGGGTAAGATGGGGGTGGGGTTGTATAAAATTAATTTTACATGTGAAATCTATGAACTAATCATGTTTTGGTACTTGTTGTCTAGCAGATACCAGTGAGAATTGAGTGTGGATAATACAATTTAGTGAGACAGTTAGAATCATATAGGCCTTTCAGCGTGATTTATTTTTGTGGAAAAAATGTGCTGGACTGGGCGGCGGTCATATTTTGTACCGCTCTGCGGTACATCTAGTTTAATAAGGAGCTAGAGTAGACATTTCAGTTATCCAGCTATTCTCAATGCTCACAGTGAGTCAACCACAGACATGTAATTAACAAGTACCCAGTGGGTTCAGAGCAATCAAGAGACAGCTTTTAGTAGGAGGGGTTTCAGCCCAGACCCAGACAACAAGTGGAAATACAATTGTTTTTAAGAGTATAGACATTGAAAATACACGAGTATTTTGTCTTCGTTCATCCTTTTGGCAGGATGACAATGCACAACTACAACATGGATGAGGCTCAGCCTATAGGGAGGATGCCAGTACAGTTAATGCGGTTTTAATGCCCTGGTTCATGGGGGGGGGGGGGGGGTGTACCTACATTCAGTAGAAAAGGGGGGTGGGGCGAGACACCGATGCTAACATTTTTGCCCTGCTGAAAACTCTCTCTCTATTGAGTCCTTAGCCCAGCTGAGGGCTCAGTTTTTCCAGTGCTGGCAGGGGGGGGGGGGGATTACCCAACCTGTACAAGCAGCTGCCGATTCCACCTGACAACAGTCAAGGAAGTCCTTGAAGTTGGAATTATAACAGGAGCAAAGTGCTACTTGACCTAAAAAAAAAAGACTCATTTTCGGGACCCCCCAGAGAGAAGCTCCCCTTGGGGCCGTGATTCCTCTGCTCTTGCCTCACCCTCTAGGGCCGGGATGGCCCAGGGGGCCCTTGGTGAACCTCGCTCCTTCCAGTGGGACTCTCAAGGCCGGCCGATATGCCAAGCTTGCCGAGAATCTGGACACATGCATTTTCCTTGCATTTTACTACCGACAGCGCTACTGCAGGCCTACTTGTACTAGTTAGTATATTAAAATTGGGGTAATTGAGGGAGGAGACGAGGTGGAGTATTGGGCTCATGCATGTGCGCTCTATTTCAAGTTAATTGTGATGTACAAAGAGAATGTGGGTGAAATCCTGCTTACTCGTGGTTTAATACATCCAGATTTTTTTGTCCATGCGCTGCTTTCCAGTTTTGTGCATGTGCAGAGTTTCAGTAGGAAATTCACGCAAGTCTTAGTACATGAGGCCACTGGTCTTCACCCATCCAGAACCAATGGTGGTGGAGGTAGCGGTTAGATCAGTGAGCATGGGGCCGACAGAGAACCACCAACTTGGACCAACTTGCATCGTTGCTGTGGAAGCGGTCCACTGAGTTTGCTGCACATGAGGACGACTTTGGCCAGACCAGCACCGTATTACACCAGATAACAACGGGAGACAAGTCACCAGTGCGGGATAGGCATTGGCCAGTTCCCCCCAGTTTGTATGCAGAGTTGCGGGTCCTCCTGCAGGGGATGCTGGAAAAAGGGGTAGTGAAAGTGAGCTCTAGTCCTCAGGGGCATCTTAAAGAAGCCCTATGCAACAATTTTAGCCAAGTTTTTAAAAAAGTTCTGATGGTTCTACAACACTTTTTGGGTCGTTTGATGGGTGCTTCGTCTCCCCCTAGTGCTTCTCCGCGGAAAAAACAAATATGCAACTTTCTGGTCCCATCCCGAACAAATGTGACTCAGCGGAAGTATCCAATCGCATCTCGAAAATGTAGTCAGATTGTAGTGTAGTCTGACCAGTGTTAAATGGGAGTTACTAGAATTCTAGGAATGATACCCAACAAGTAGATAACAGTTGAGAATATGATGTGAAATAATATATATATATATATATATATATATATATATATATATATATATATATATATATATATATATATATATATATATATAAAAAAAATACAATTTATTTCACATGTATTTCATGGAGAACAGTTTGAGAGCACATGCAACATTTAGTAAGCCTTCCCCACAGTTAGCTAAATCAACCACAGCTTCTAATCATCCACTTTGAGACAGAGCAGGGGGGTTACATCCAAGAAAAAGGACTCAACAACCAAACAAAAAAATCAAATACACTCAGGGCCTCAACAGGTGCCAAACAAAGGATTCAAACTCAAGCAAACGTGCCACAAACATAAACCCCGCTCCACCTCCCCACAGCCACATACATGCAATAGACGCTGGGTTAGACAAAGACACTTAGGGAAGGTTTGAAAAACAAAACAAACAAACAAACAAACAAACAAACAATATAAACCTGCTAACCAGCGTAGAAGTTCACGCAACTCACACAAGTTAATCCATCTATCAGCAATTACCACCACTGCTGGCTAGCAGAAAGAAAAACACAAGCATATGTATACACAATCACATATAACCAAAAGAAAAGACAAAAGAACACAAGAGGAACAGCGATTGCCACAACAAAGCCTCTACGCTGCCATCCTCCCAGAAGCAATGGCCAAAGATCCCAGTAGTCTCTACAACAGACAAAAGTAACGTCAGCAACATGCAGAAACTAAACAGAAGAAATGTCCATTACCTGCAGACGCTGAAATTACTCACATACAAACCACCGGACAAAGTACATCTGTTACAAGATAAATCAACTTAAAAAAACAGTTCACAACCTCTCCACAAACAGAGAGACCTAGTAACATACCTCCAGGCAAGGAGAAAACCAGCAACCTCTTTTGGCTGGTTGCACGCTTGGTCTGAGGAGCAGCAGCACACAGGTGCTGACAATCAGTGGCACTCATCATTCTTCTTCTTCTTCTTTCGGTTTTAATAGCGGTGGGCAACTAACTTTAATGGTGCATTACCGCCACCAACTGGACTGGAGTGTGGTACTGGAGTCTAATCTTTCCAAATACGAATCAAACAAATAAACAAACAAACAAAACAAAACAAAATAAAGCAAAACAAAACAAACAAAACAAAACAAAACTAAATTCTTTTAATTAGTCCTGTATTCCTCAGGAAGCCAATTACATAGTTAAGACACATTTCACCTGTGTTTCTTTGTAGAAGTTTAGCCTCAACTGTTCTCCTTGCAATTGTGAGATTAGTCTTTGTCTTTCTTCCTGATATTTAGTACAGTGTAAAATAACATGCTCTATATTCTCTGGACTACCACAGAATTCACAGTTGCCATCAGCATGTTTCTTCATTATTAACAAAGTTTTATTTAGCCGTGTGTGTCCATACCTCATTCTAGAAAATACATCCTCCTCCTCCTTTCTTCTGTTCGTATTTCTGCCCTTTCCCACTTTATTCTGAATATTATAGAACTGTCTTTCAGTCTGCCCACTGTTCCATAATGTTTGCCATTTACCCTTAACTATGTTTTTGACCATACTTTTAATTTTTGCTTTGCTGTAGTTTACTTCAGTATCTATATTAGAATTTCCAGCTGCTTGCTTGGCACTTTTACGTATCTGCTAACTCATTTCCTACAACTCCTATATGAGCTGGTACCCATACCAGAGTTATAATAATTCCTGACTTTATCAGATTGTTTGCAACTTGCAGTATGTCATACACAATGTCCTGCCTTGACTTTGACTGAAACGTTTTAATACTGATCAAAGCTGAACTAGAATCTGAAGCAAGTACTGCCTTCCTTGGCTTACTGACCTCCACCCAAAGCAAAGCTAGCCACACAGCAATCAATTCCGCTGTGTAAACTGCTAAATCCAGCTGGGGCAGCCGTGGCCCACTGGTTAGCACTCTGGACTTGTAACCGGAGGGTTGGCGGTTTGAGCCCTGACCAGTGGGCCGCGGCTGTGCCCTTGAGCAACGCACCTAACGGTCCCTGAGCGCCGCCATTGTAGTAGGCAGCTCACTGCGCCGGGATTAGTGTGTGCTTCACCTCACTGTGTGCTGTTTGTGTTTCACTAATTCACTGATTGGGTTAAATGCAGAGACCAAATTTCCCTCACGGGATCATATTTATATACTTATACTTAAATCCGCACTCATCATTCCCTCCCTTCCCCCTTTATATAGGGAAGAGCCATCTTGGCATACACCCCTCTAGTGGCCATCATTAGTGATCCAAGTGCCACAGTAGTTTCTAAGAAGACCGCAAAAAGGACTCCGCTTTGTTGCTGTTTGTAAATAGCCTACCCTTGGGTGAACTTCGTTTTTGTAATGTGGTTTGATAGTCTCTTGAACAATGTGTTTGCTCGACTGTTTTATTGTGAGCCCTGTATGTGTTTAGCTTGGTTTCTTGATGGCTAGCTCGCTAGCTAGTTGGGGTTTAGCGTAGCAGTCACTTGCTACCGAAGCTGCTGGGGGGGCTATGTCGTGAAAAATGCGAGCCCAAATCAGGCGAAACACAGAAACAGCGAAGGAATATCCAGACCTGCATAAGGCTTCTTTAATACCACCCTAGGCCCCTGGGCTATGGAGGTTTCTGAGGCCCCACTCCTACCTCCCCAAACCGTGAATACCTGACCTGTGATCCGACCGCTTATTTACAAAATGTGTGCTTTAGTAGCCTAACATGCAGTGTAGCCTATCCTTATTGAGCCTATGTAAAACCTTTACATAAACAGGAACAGAAAGCCCTCCTTAATCATGTCAGCCTACCCATTACATTGTTTATCAAATGCTACCGCACAAACATAAAGCATTTAAATTTATAACACTGGCTGTAAAGACAGTTAATAGGTGGGCTACACATAGGTACTAGGGGTGTTTAAACTTTTGAAAAGTGTGTGTGTGTTGGGGGCTACTCCTTGGGAAGTTTTTATGAAATTCTAGCTGCTAAACGCATCATTTTAACGTAGTTTGGGGGGGGGGGACAGAAATAGGCTACCTTTAACCCTTTAGGTGCCAGAGTTTTTTTTCTTCGAAATGTTCGATTTTGACATCTTAATTTCAAAAGGCTATATCTTAAAAGTGATAAGAGATAGAGACTTTCTGTAAATTAGAGAAATATTAAGGATGACCCAAAGTTTATGTAGGGATTAAATTCCCCCATCTAATTTGCATATTATGACGTCATATGACGTGGCGGCCATCTTGGATTATAGAATTTTCATGAAAAGTCACATGTTTGAATGATAAAATTCAGCACTTCTTTCCCCCCAAAATGTCCCTCACCTTCTGTGTGCTGTATTGCACAATACTGAATGCTCAGGTAAATAGTAAGTAGTAAACAAACTGTGTAAATCATTACTAATAAATGGCAGTAACAAACCGAATGAATGTAGCGGTAGGTTGGCCTTTTGCTGTAGAGATTTTCCATTTACTACATACAGTAGGCACTCTGAAGCCATGTATGGGGTACATATATATAATTCATATGACACACAAACACAAGTAGACAAGACCTGTTTAGTTCAAAAGCTCACTCGCCACGGCAAGGCACAGATCAGGAGTGAGATGACGAGACAAGACGAGAGACAATGTTAGTATTTTTTTTTCTTTTTGTTGTTTTTATTGATGTTTTTTTGGTTGTTTTTTTTAGCTGACAAAGACACATACATCACAAGGACATGAACTCACAAAAAAGAACACATAGTGTACACTACTAAATGGTCAGGGAAATAGATAGTAAATCAACAGTCTAAATCATTACTAATAAATGGCAGACAAAAAAAAGAATTTATGTAGCAGGCCTTTTGCTGTAGAGATAATGACTCCCTATCCATCCAGGTGACATTTCTTGTAGTGTTTCAGGGTGTGGTACCTCTCATTGCAAGGCACAACACAAAGACCCACCCCACACTGCCTACTGCCATGTATTTTGTCTGACGGCGGCCTTTAGGGCGGGTCCGATCAGAACAAATGACACAATCTGGGTAACCATCAGCCTGGCAGATAAAGTGGCGCTCAGTGAGTCTCTGTGGCATGTCTCCCAGTGAGGATGACTTTCGGCCTTTGTTGCTCTCTTTCCTGGAGAAGCCTTCCAGTAAAGCAGTCATGACATCCTGCACGATGACTTTCATGGACTTGCGAGGAGCAGCAGTGCAGCGGCAGTAAATGATGTGGGCATTCACCATGCTTACACTGAGAATGGCATTGAAAATCCTATTGTACCATTTCCTTGATCTATGGGGAAAGAGGTAGGTCTTCATTCTCTGGTCTGCTGTGTCGACACCCCCCATGAACGAATTGTAGTCATCAACACAAACAGGCCTATTTATCTCCCTATAGCCACTATCAGTGTGTTTGGTCCTGATGCGCTTTCTGACACATGCGTTGGAATGCAGTGTAGAGAGCATTGTGAGGCGCTTTGTATCATGCCACGCACAAGCTAGCATTTTCCCCTTCCTCATGAAGACTGGGTCATCTCCCTTGCTCAATGGCAGCTGTTCACGGGTGAGGCCCTTTGGCATCCCCTTCCTGTTACTGCTGACAGTCCCACACAAACCCGAATCATTGCTTGCCAGCTCATCTGCTATGGCTGGCGAGGTGTAATAGCTGTCCATATACACCTCATGCCCTTTCCCTGTGTACGGGGCCATCAGCTCACGGACAACAAGGTGTGTGGCACCGAAATCAGCATTAGGCCTATTTTGTCCAGTGTACATGGACCACTGTAGCACATAGCCTGATTTTGCTTCACTCAGAACAAATACTTTGTAACCATATTTGTCTGGTTTGTTTGGGTTATACATTTTGAGTGTGGATTTCCCTTTGAATGCAATGGTCATTTCATCCAGTGACAGCTGCTTAGATGGGCCATACACTGCTGAAAACCGGGGGATGACCCAATTAATTATTGGGCGGATTTTGAATAGCCTGTCATAGCCTGGCTGACCCCTGTCAACATACTCCTCATTATTGGTGAAATGAAGGAAAGACAAAATCATCTCAAATCTATTCCTGGACATCACATTCCCAAATCCAGGTGTTGCTGTTGGCCAATATTCAGCCCAATAATCCTCCAACTCTGACTTCTCTACCAGACCCATACTCAAATGCAGAGAAAAGAAGGCTTTCATTTCACTGACAGTTACATCAGACCATTGATGAAATCTGGAGTGTGGCTGGAGTTGATGGGAGGCTAAAAACTGATGGGCATAGCGATTTGACTCAACAACAAGTAAATTCCAGAACTCATCAGAGAGAAAGAGTGATAGAAAATCTAGGGGCGAATTGGCATTGGAGAGTTCTCTTTCCCCCAGATAACCAATTGGCTGATCAAAGGGCGTGATCCAACTTTGGTACTGCTCCTCATTGGACAAGTACTCAAAGCCATCATCTTGCACTAAACTATGGATGGCTCCTCTGCCCCGTGTCACACCGCCTCTGCTCCTGCTGCGACCAGCACGGCCTGATCTGCCTCGCGCGCGCCGAGTGGAGAGAAGTTGCACAGCTCGAACTAGGCCTACTGTCATTCTCATTGCGACTCCCCCTGCCTCCACGTTGCCCCCTAACTGTCCTATGAACACTCCGACCTCGTCTAACATCCCCAGTGGCATTAGACAAATGCTCCAACAACACGTTACTGTTGCCGCGATTGCGGAGAGGCACACGGTCAGAAGACAAAGAAGCTAGCTGGCTAGCGCTGTAAAAAGACTGGACCCCCACATAACTTCCAGCCTCGTTTCCCACACCACTAACACGCCTGCTAACTTCCCGATGAACACTACGACCCCGTATAACATTGTTCCCAGCACTGACATTGGGCAAAGGACCATCTACATTGGCCAAAGGGTTTATTTGTGCTTGGTGTAGGTCTAAACTTTGTCCAGCTGCACCATTGCAAGGCAGGGACGCATCTGAAGCGTGGTGAGTAAACGAATCACCGTCATTTTCTAAAGGCAGATATTCTCCTTCAGAATCAGGGTCAGCGAATAGAAAACCCAACACTTCATTGCGGGTAAACTTTTCTGATGCCATTACACAATAATGTAATGCAAATACTCTCTGACGTTGACAATACCACTCTGATAAAAATGGCACACACGCACACTAGCTCCGGTATTTCTCGCACTGATTCAATGCGCTCTAGCAGGAAGATTTTGTATAGAAGGATGACGTTTTTTCGACTCGGTGATGACGTATGACATGTCTGCCATCTAGTGGAGTGGAGATTGAACGAATTATGACACCCTATTTGACAAAATCGGCCGTTTTATTCAGTACCGCATCTTGTCGAGTAAACTTGACCGTGGCGCCTAGAGGGTTAACCTACAGAACAAGCAGCTCTTGTGACACAAACATTGGCTACCTTATGCATTATCACTTCACTGCCCGACAAATATCCTATAGAGACATATCTCATGCTACCAATGGAGAAATCATTATGTTTTGTGCGAGTAAGTTAGCACAAACATAGCTTTTGGTGAACGGAGATGCAGATCACAAATTAATTTCAGCCCCTGTTCTGTGTTCACTCCAGCGAGACGAGTGAAATGTTTCATTATCATAGGGTATTTGCTATATTTACCTGCTATGTCTTCTGTTTTCATGGACAGTTACAGGAATCCACGTCATTTGTTATATTATTCTAACCTAGCCTACCCATGTTATCTCCAGAGTGGTTCAGTTTGTCAGTCAGTCTCAGCCTCTCCTCTAGCTCCTCTACACCAGTTGGGATTTATTAATATTGTTACATTTTGTTACACTTACACAAAGAGAAGACAGAGGGGGGGGGGCTCGCTCCACCTGCACCGATGTCACGGTAGCAGTGCGATGTGCTCAATTATTTGCTAGTACCAGAGTAATGTCGCTTTTGCCGATTTTGCATTGACTATCGTAAACTGAATCAGCTCAAGCATAAGGGCTTTCCCTCTGCCATCTGGTACTCTACCTTGGACTTGGCTTGTTGGTATTGGCAAGTCGAAGTGGATTCTTGGGACCAGGAAAAGACTGCCTTTGTGACAGCCTTAGGCCTATACGAGTTTGAAGAGGATGCCCTTTGGCATGTGCAATGCCCCGGCGATGTTTCAATAGCTGATGCAATGGTGTCTTGGAGACCACGGGCCTCATGTACAAAGATGTATGAAACTGCATATGCAGAATTCCATGCAGCTTTTCTTTGTACATCCCAATTAACGTGAAATGAAGCACACATGCACAAGATCTAAACTCCACCCTCTCTCCTCCCTAAATCACAGTGAAGGGACACAAGCCTGGAAAATGTTCAAGACATGGGCAAATGTGTGAAGATGACCCCATTCATCACAGATTTCATGGAAAGCTCTTCAAAATTGGAAATGTTTGATAAGGCAGTCATCATGGAACTACATATTGGCGCTGTCCCTAAATAGGTTTCACATTCCCTTTTAATTCTTGATATCTTCGAATAAGGATATAGTTGTTATTATAGATGCTGTTGCATATAGCTTAGCTTAGCTTAGTAATTGCAGCTGTGGTCTACTGGTTAACGCTTCAGACTTGTAACCGGAGGGTTGCCGGTTCGAACCCCGACAAGTAGGCACGGCTGAAGTGCCCTTGAGCAAGGCACCTAACCCCTCACTACTCCCCGAGCGCCGCTGTTGTTGCAGGCAGCTCACTGCGCCGGGATTAGTGTGTGCTTCACCTCACTGTGTGTTCACTGTGTGCTGAGTGTGTTTCACTCATTCATGGATTAGGATAAATGCAGAGACCAAATTTCCCTCACGGGATCAAAAGAGTATATACTTAGTTACAGTGGCGGCTGGTGGTTTTTCTTTCTAGTGAATCAGTTATGAAATGATGATCCCCTGCCCCCCTGGAAACAAACATTGCGCCTAACACACCTGCCAAAGTTGGTGAGGTTGAATGTATGAGACACATGATGACATTGAACTGTCTACAATGGCAATAACAAAAGCTATGTTGTTTGATCAGTCAGAGAGCTCAGAGTAATTTGTTGAGAAATCAAGACCTGTTTACCACCATCTCAAAGTACAGGCCACAAATGGGGTGTAGTAGGCCTAAGACTGGACAAGACACTAAACAAGGTTCATGTATTATTATCAGAGGTGGGAGTAAGTCACACATAAGCAAGTCTCAAGTCTTAACCTTCAAGTCTCAAGCAAGTCCAAGTCATTTTTTGTGACAGTCAAGCAAGTCAAGTCAAGTCATAGCTTAGGGTCAAGCAAGTCAAGTCAAGTCATAGCCAAATCATTGAAATTCATGATGATTTACCCATGTTTTCATTTTAAAATAAGCTACAATAGGCTAGTTATGCTGGAGTTTTATTTGTAACAAACAAATAGACATTGCATTCATTCAAGCCACATAGCCTACATCTGAACGGTTTATAGAATAAGATGTAAGAGTGTGTGCAAGCTGGGCAGCAACGCTTCCATAAAGCAATTCGAACTTGCACCATTTTTAAAAGCACTAGGAAGTAGGGGTGTGCGATACTATAAAATTTGGTTTCGATCCGATACCAATGAAATATATGGCCAGTATTGCCAATACCGATAACAATACTGATATTTGTAACTAAAAGCAGTTAATATACTTTTATGTAGGGGAGAACAGTGTGTCATGATTTATGACGTGAATAAAACATCAATATACTAAATTTGAATACATCATTTCCATGACCACTAATGATTTTATGATTTCCACTGTTAATAATTTACAAACATTTCAGCAATGAAACATTGCAAATCGGGCATGCAAGATGTGAAAGGAATGGTGTTTGCATGACTGTAGGCTAGCCCTGGGTGAAACAGTAACAATGCATTTTGAACAAATTGAGAGAGGAAGTGAACTGAAATTAAAGTATCGATCCCATCACGCTGGTATCGATCCGACACCAATACCAATGTTGGTATTGATGCTATCGATATTTGGATCGATATGCCCACCCCTACTAGGAAGTGCCGTGTTCATTAACTTTTGAAGGCAGATTAGCTATCTGTAAGAAGTGCCTGGTAGGCCTACAGCGCAACTTGGTTTGGACTAGATTATGCTACCTAATGTTTCACAACTGTAATTAATTAAATAATAATTAAAAGGGAATGATATCTATAACAAAGCCATAGAAACATTTTAACGCAGTAACGCAAAAGTAGCCTAATGTAAGTTGTTAATCCTCATAGAGAGTAAAGAAGTAATGCAATAGATTACATTTGTTTACAGTAGCGAGTAATGTGTAGGCCTACATTACTTTTTTGAGTAATGACCCCAACACGAGTAGCCACCTGCAGGCGCCAATGGCTACAGACGCTAATAATTTCAGATAGGACCACACACGCATTTGCCAGGGGTTCAGCCCCTCATGTAATTTCAAAAGTGGACAGACAAAGCCTATGCTATTTGAAACATACCGTATTTGAGTGCGGTTCATGACGCTGCTTATCAAAGTAGACGCAGCAGGTCTCTTTCAAAATGTCCTGTTACAATTGCAGCTGCTTCCGATTATGTTGAATATTTAGAAAGACATGACGGCATTTTTGAGCTTCTGGTAGTAACTTGCTAATTAACTAAAGCAAGACGTGAGTGATATCACACAAGGTGCACAGAAGTGAATTAAATGAAATAGGTTAACATGCTTTATTTGAACATTGCAATACCCACCCAACAAACCCAGAGAAGGCTTGGTAGATGTTTCGGATAGATGACAGCACCTTGTAATTAATAGCCCAATTCTCAGTTGTGCAATAAAAGCAGTATCATCATAGCAGTATTATCATATCATTGATAATCGTTCACATTTTACTATACGCTAATGACAACCACTGCCCCTCAGCTGGAGTTGCAGAGGAGTCTCCAAAGTACAGGGAGACAGAACGCGAATGACTTGAGTATGAATATCACACTTTTTGAAAAGTGGAAAAAAGATTAAGACAATGAGTAAAGGGCGAG
The DNA here is from genome assembly GCF_018492685.1 of Alosa sapidissima. NCBI lineage: Eukaryota > Metazoa > Chordata > Actinopteri > Clupeiformes > Clupeidae > Alosa > Alosa sapidissima. The sequence goes on along the minus strand of NC_055957.1, from coordinate 24,818,760 downwards.
GCTAGAGTTGGAGGAATTGTGTCTTGTTGCTGTAAAGGAAAACGCGAGAATGACTGCCGCTGACCCACGTAGGCTCACAAGTAAGAAGCATAAATTAGCCTTAAACTGCATTAAGATGTCCACACGAAATGTAGCCTCCTATTTGTCAGCATAAGTTCGCATCAGCAAATGTGGTTTGGGAAACGGGGACACAGAAAATAAAAATAAATAGGTTAACCTGGTCTATTTGAACATTGCTGGTAATCTTAAGTGACATCATACAAACCTTGCAAAGGCTTGGTAGCTTAGGCTACATGTTTCGGATATATCACGTTGCGTATGATATTAATTGAAATATGTTTCGGGTATATCACGTTGCGCATGATATTAATTGAATCTCATGTCGCGCAATAGGCTAAATCCAACAGATTTATAACTTCAATAATTGCTCACATTTAATATAGGCTAATGACAACCATTGCCTCTGGAATATAAATGAACAGTAGGCCTAGGCCGCACATTCAAAGCACAATTTGAAGCCATCCCGAGGTGACAGCTGGATCTGTAGAGTTGGAGTCTCCGATGCATAGGAGGACATTACGCTTAACTCAGGAACTTTACAATACAATTAATCATACCAGACCAGAATAAAATGTTATTGGATTTGGCTACATTTCAAATCCATCCCTCCACACATGTTGCATTGATTGAGAATGAACGTCTCAGAGTGGAGCGCTGTCTGCTCCCTGGGGGTGTTGCCTGGGCGCTCTGCTGGTGTTTTGCTCATCGGTTTTGACCCATGGGCAGAAAGTTTAAGGTTTTTCAATAGTGACGCTGCACAAATAGCTTTAGGCTATATTAGATGCGGGCTACTCTGCTATAATGGTTCACACCTCTCTCCGGGGGAGGGGGGGGGCCTATGGTATAAACGTAGAGCCTTCCATATTTGCAAGTTAGCCTACCTCAGTCTGTCTCATTTGATCTGGCACTTGCTGTTGGAATCCATCTTGGACTAGGACTTAGCGAGTCACTAACATTAGCTGACTGGTGAGGAGACCGCTAGCAAGCTTCCCCCCCTAGCTGATGTTAGAAAACACAGAGCTACACACAATAATCCTAAATAAAACGTTCTCCCCAACACAGACAAAAATCCGATGTACCTTACAAAATGAATGTAAAACAAACTATGTGAATGAGTTACACAATTTGTAATGAAACTCTAGTAAGGTCACTGAAAGCAAGCTCACTAATGGAGACGGTGATTGGCCAGAGTGTTGGCAGGAAGTGTGAAATTCTGCCCAATCGGTCACTGCTTCACGGGTGGGACTTATCTGCCATAAGGATCAATTGAAACGGAAAAAAATCCACGAGCCGCCTGGGGTTTCACTCGATTTACATTGAAGTCAATGGGGAAAGATATCCATGGTAGTGAAGCAAAACGAAAAGTTGGTGAAGCAGTCTGATTCACTGTAATTCTCTGTTCCACCGCGGGTGGCGATGGCACTGTTGTCACTCACAGAATTGATTTCAGGAAAACAGCTTGTGTTAGTGACTGTATTTCTGTTTCAAAGGACTAAAATTGGGATTATTGTAAGACTTTTTTTGTGGTTTGTTTTTTACTTTTTTTGGTGAAGCACTGCTTCACCTGTAGTCTTATAGAAGCCTCCTCTGCTTAGTTACTTATTGCGCTTGTTGCATGTACATTTTTCTAGAAACATACCCAACATAACCCACATTTCACTATATACTAGGGCTGTCAAATTATTTTTTTTTTCTTAATCGTGATTAAGAATCTATAGCTAATTGTGATTAATCACATATTTTATGACATTATTAAAATTCTATTATTTTTAGGGATGCACGATATTGAATTTTAGCCGATATCCGATATGCCAATATTATAACAGAAGTATAACAGAAGACAAAGTCTCTAGAAATATATTATTTCCATGCTCCACATTTCATATCTATGCATCCACGGGGGCAGCCGAGGCTTACTAGTTAGCGCTTCGGACTTGTAACCGGAGGGTTGCCGGTTCAAACCTCGACCAGTAGGAATGGTTGAAGTGCCCTTGAGCAAGGCACCTAACCCCTCACTGCTCCCCGAGCGCCGCTGTTGTAGCAGGCAGCTCACTGTGCCGGGATTAGTGTGTGCTTCACCTTTGTGTTTCACTAATTTCCCTCACAGGATCAAAAGAGCATATACACTTATACTTATTCTTCACTGTTTACCTCTATGACAACTTTGCCGATAGTTGATATTATTAAAGCCACTTCATTCTTTTCAATAAAATCAGTGAAAGACAACCAGCAACAAATGCTCACAATGTTTGGGAAATCCATCAAGTCTGTTGGAAATCCATTCCAGCTGACTATATACAGTGCAACCGGAAAGTTTTCAGACCCTTTCAAGTTTTCCACATTTTGTTTTGTTTCAGACTCATCTTAAAATGGATTCAATTATTTTTTTCCCTTATTAATACACACAATACTCCACAAAAAAGCAGGTGTTACGCTTCTCTCATCCACTCAAAGGAACTGTGGATGTCATACATAGTGACCATTGGGTCCTTGGTTACATGTCTGACCAAGACCCTTCGTCCCGGATTACTCAGTTTGCTGAGTTACTGTTTGTTTGCTTACAACATTAATCCATGTGGGCTATTGCATAATATTGACCACCTACTCAGATAAATAAAGATAAAGAAAAAAATAAATAAATTTGAGAGTTGGTGTGTCCAAACTCTTTTGACTGGTACTGTATATGTATATACACCCTTATATATATAACTACAAAGTCATTATTATGACCGCCGCTAGCGAAGTGGTCATATAATGATTGTCAAAGTTTTTTTTTTTTTTTTCCCCCGTCATCTACTTCCTGAATTTTTGGTCAACGATACCCGGGACACCGAAACACCGGGGCACATGAAATTTGGTGGGTATGTAGCCCCACTAGACTTTTACGGAAAATTTTCATTTGGTCCCCGGGGGCCACTCCCCCTCCGTGCTGGGCCCCCCGAAACCCAAAAAATGCAGTTTTTCCTAAATAACTACCTGAACCGTGGCACCGAGGATGAAGAAATTTTTATGGTATGTTGGTCTCAAGGGCCCACATCAACCTAGCCCATAATCACTCATTTGTGATTTGCACCCCCCCAGTAAAAAATGATCGCCCCTCTCTTCAGTTAAGATGTTCAGAACTGCACCAAATTTTATGTGTATGATTAACCTGGCATTCTCTGGGGGTATGCCAAGTTTCATAGAATTTCATCCATGGGGGGGTCTAAAAAAATTTAAGTTATGTGTACATTTAATGACTGTACACTCATTGGCCTGTAGATGGTGGTGCACACATATACACACGCACACACACACACAGACACGCACATACTATCGGTATCGGCAATTAGAACGGCCGATACATAATTACAAATTCAGAAGGATTAAAGGAAAACCAAATATTCATCATCATCATCATCATGGCTGCATTTCCAGTATTGGCGATACGTAGTCGTTTGTCCACCAGATGGCGCATCGTTGCAGTGAGACGTAATTTTGTTGTCATTTCTTCTTGAAGCCGAAATAAATCTGAGAATGTTTATCGGACATGCTTGGTTTTTACTGCAGGTACGTTAATCTTATAATATCAATAGCTATAGGACCTAGGTACAATAATGTTACCGTTAGCATTGGTTGAGTGATGGAGGCCAATTTGATTGCATTTGTAGAAAAACTATGCGGTTATACCAAGCAAATTGATAGCAGCACTAATTGTATCTTTCGACTGTCATCTCATTTGCTTATGACCATAACTTAGACTACTAACCATTGGCGGAGCGAGGGGGTGGCTTCGGGGGCTCAAGCCCCGAATCTTTTTTTGTATGTGTTTTCAATTTCCAACCATTCTAATTTCTAACTTCCCCTTGGTTTCTCTATAAATGTTACAAAATGTAGGCTACTATTACTGAGCAAATAGGCTATTCCTTATTTACAAAGCCCAATATTGACAGATAATCTGATTTCCCACACAATGAGTTTAGGCAATGCCAGAGCCGAGATGTAGCGGTTTAGGCTACGTCATAAACCTGGCAGGAAAGTTCAGAGCGGCGCAGTCAGTTTAAACAGCAAGCCGGTAAGAAAAGCTATTGTCAAGACATTAGGCAATTAGGCTACTGTACCCCGGAATACAAAAATTAACTTCAGAAAGACAGAAAGTTTGTTGTAGGCCTACTGTATTCATAGAGTCTCAATGACCGAATCAGTAGATTTGCCTGTTGTCAGTTGAGTTCGTTCAATTAATTTATGGTAGTAGCCTAGCCTAGGCAAATATGACACGGAGATGTAACGTGGCTACCGGTGGGATTTTGAACTTGCATGTTTCATGCATTTTAGGGCAAACAATACCATGGGATTGATCCATTTGAGGAACATAATCAATTGCACAGATACGGACGTGCACGGATACAGAGCGTATAGGCCTAGGTTAGGCTAAACTTTCACTTTCTAGAGTGCGCATTAATTACGTAAAAGATGCTTCATACCAAAACAACAATTGTCAAATGTACCATGATGTGTTGTCACAAAGACTTACTCCAATTAGAAAATCGAAACCAAAATCATGTAAGTGTAAGTGTTCTCTCATTGATGCCTGTAGGCCTATAAAGAAAATGTGATTTCAGTTTGTAAAATGTACCCCCCCCCCCCCCCCCCCCCCAACTGAATTAGTCCCCCTATGTGAAGCACTGAAGGGGGGAATTCCCCCCTTTTGAAAAATGAAATTTAAGCCCTGGATTAAACTTAGCTTCATGTGTTCCAATATTATAACAAGTGGGTTCACAATGTGTGGGCATGTGCTAAACCTGACCATAAGGCTACTTTGGCCAGAGTTCAAAGTAACAATGTATTGAGACAAGGTAGCATCCCATCAGGGTTATCTCAGCATGTATACTAGCCTATAATATACAAACCATAACTCATAAAAAACGTTTAATTAACTAAGTGCCTGTTGATCAGATAGGCTATGCCTATAGACCCCTCTTGAAAGACCCAAAGTGCCAGTCAGATATACCTTGAGTCTCACATTTTTAAAGTCTCAATGTGTCCATTCGTTTACACAGAATTCACTAGAAGTCATTATTTAAGGGGTTATTTTTCAAAAGTTTCTGCCGGGGGTGCATGCCCTCAGACCCCCCTAGCCTTCCTGTGTGTGACACTGGGCTAAGCCCCCAATGTTTCAAATGTCTGGCTCCGCCCCTGCTACTAACAGGAGCTAAGTGAGTTAGCTACGTGATGGTTTTTTAATGGAAAATATATAGGCTACCTGAACGATAACCTGTCTATGATGCATCCTAAACACCGGGCTGGGACATTTCTGCTCAAAGTCTCAAAAAGCACTCAACGTTCATTCCCAAACACCCATATATAGGCTAGCCTACACTATTTTTAAAGGTGATTCAAGTAAGGAAGAGCATGGCCCAAAGTAAAGTAACTAGGACGGAAACTACATAAATTCGTCAAAGTGAATCATTTGTGTCAACTCGCCGCAATGTAGATTTATTAACGCACCCGTGATGATCTACATCTCCATTTAAACCAAATGTTTTAGCGCGCACGTTTAGATATGTATCCAGGACAGGGCTGTACCTACACATATTTGTTGCACGTGCTACAAAAATCATTCTTTGCGATGGATGATTTAGTGCCAACGTTACACCGGTCCGATACAGTTTTGCCTATGGCTACCGCGAGACTGAGATACTTTTTGTTTGTTCGAAGTGCGTGTTTAGGGTGTGAGAGGGGAGTCGATGTGCTTTGATTCCAGCTTGGTAGTTGTAGTCTATGCGATTAAAAAACACGTGTGTGTGAAGTATCCAAACAATGATAACGCTTTCATTATGGCTGCTTTAGCCACAGACCTTAGCTACTGTACAGTGGATTGGGTTCCATTTAGAAGTGTCCTCTTCATTCGCGCTTTCTGTGATTAAGACAGCTGCGTGAAATGTATTACTACTGATATGCAAAATGATTAACTTACCGCCAAGAGGTGGCAGCTTAAGGGGATTAAACAATATTTCTATCGGGTGCCTACCATGGACTATAGGCTGGGTGAACTCAGCCAGATCTGCCGGCTATTTCTTTTTCGATTTCTTAAAAGATTGAGCTGCCAGACTAACCATGGACCTCATAGTTGCAAATTGCAAGGGAACATCAGCCTATTATTTGCACGAACAATAACGGACGGTAGCTCTTCAACTTGGCCCGTTAAAATGTGTATGAACAGTTTAGCAACGCATTTCATGAAGGCCCTTTTGGACATGTCAGTTATGTGCACCACTGGGTAAAACTACATTTTGTTTTAGACTACTGGTATTTAATTTGTGCATTGACAATAAAGCTGAATATCATATGAACTAGATGACTAAACTTATGCATGTAGAAGAAGAAACATTCACAAAAATCCTTGACATGACCTCTCTTCTTGATAGCTGTTGAAAACGGCATGGAACTGACAGGGATTGTTTTGTTTAATAATAAATAAATAAATAAATACATTATGCTGCTACCTTCTGCTTTTCCCAAATACAATGTAGCCTACAGGTGCACCTTTCATCAGTCCAGTTGCAATGGATGGACTGTGATGAACTGCCCTACTTGTGATTGTTTAGAAATTTTAAAAGTTTTATAACAATGCTACAAATTTTTTGGCAAGTGCTACAATGTATTCACCTTTGCAGCACCAGTAGGCGACTTTGTGTGCGGCCCGCACACACACATTCCAAACAAGCATACACAAAAGTTTCAAGAGTGGGGGATGGAGTAGAAGATGGAGACAAATTCATTAATATGATTTATTTTCGCGGAATGGATGTACAGGACTGAGCGGCGGTCATATTTTGTACCGCTATGCGGTACATCTAGTTTTGAGCCAGATTTCCTTTCTGACAGGATCTACTTGACCTGTCAGACCCTCTTTGTGCCGGATTATCCCCCTCCACACACACACGCACACACACACCTGCATACACACAGAGACAGGAGGCAAAACAGAAAAATCCACTGATGAAATGAAAGCATATCAATTTTCCACTAAAGATTTTGTCTATGCCTTAGTTCAAAGTAATGTCCTAACACATTTCCAGCTGGCCTGAAAGAACTTGGCTGGATTTAAGAAGCCAAGATAAGAAGACTTTGATGTCCTCTGACCTTCAAGGGCAGGCATGCAAACACGCATTAGCAAGTTTATTCTCTCAGTTCAGAAATTCATGATCCCTAAACCTACTCTAACTTAATTTCCCATATTATGAATGTCCTATTCATTCACATTTCCCTACCACCCCACAACTTAATCACAGGTCTGGTCAGTAATCCTTCCTTTATTCTAAATTTTACCTTTTGACAGGGAAATATAGATATCGTGTTGTAAACTGCTTTGAAGTTTT